>NC_053155.1:64440466-64740466 GCF_016835505.1 Polypterus senegalus
TATAGTATAGTATAGTATAGTATAGGGCAGAAATTCCTAAACCTTTTTAAGTCAAGGTCCCCAAAACATAGTACCATTTGGTTAGGCCTCTCCCCCATCCCACTAATATTAACCCAATGCTGCAAAGCTGGGCATTTTCTTGGTTTCTGCTAATGGCAGTCTGACAGCATGTATTTGGACAATAGCAGTCCTGTCAGTCAAAGTAAATGTTTAACTTTAGCAAACTATTTATGAATATGTGATCAAATGTCATGATATATCTCTAGGCATGGGTACTTAGCCTTTTTTTCTTGGTATACCATCTCCAGGATCTTAAATTGTTAAGTACTGAACTGCTCTCAGGTGTAACTAAAGAGGTTATTAATAATTTTTTGCATGGGTATGTGTTTTTTTAATTTTCCTTGTGTACCACCAAGCCCAAAACCCCAGACCCAATAGTGCCCAACACAGTCAGTGGTTCAAATAATACATTTTTAATTTACTAAGCACTTTTATAATGAGCCACAGCCAATAACCATACAAACATTATTCTTCGCCTCCAGTTGAGTTTTGGGGAGTCAGAGTTTGGAGGCAGTGGGTTCCTTTTATACTGGACACGGAGCAGCTTCTGGTCATGCGGCATGACATGTGGGGAGCATGTACAAGGCAGTCCTCACCAGACAGCGCCCCATTGCTGCACCAAGGGACCCTGACAGGGCTGCAGTTCTATATACCACTTCCCATGAACCCCTGTGGGTGTCCAAACTGGGATACCTCCAGTGAACCACTGCCACCTAACGTATGGGGAATGGAACTACTTCTGGCCCTCAGCTTTGCTCATCCATCCCCAGGCATCTTCCATCTTGGTAGGAGGTCATGCCGTTGTCTAGCCGGGATGCGCTAACTTTGGATACAATGCATTGTGTTTGCATTTCTGCATTCCATGCTCTGCATACAGTAGCTGCGTACCAGCAACACATACGGACATTCCTTTGTGTCATTTTTGCCATATACACCTAACCTGACATAACCTACCCTAAACTAACCTAATCAAACATCAGCATTATAAATGCATCACATAAATTCATAATAATTTTTGAAATGCAGTAATAATATTACATTAATAACAATACTGTAATGTGACCGCTTACAATATCGTTTCAACACTATATACAGTAGAGTCTTGCTTATCCGACATAAACGGGCCAGCAGAACATCAGATAAGCGAAAATGTCGGATAATGGGAGGTGTTAAGAAAAAGCCTATTAAACGTCAAACTATGTTATAATTTTACACATTATGAACCTAATAATCATGTTTTACAACAAAACAACAGAAAAAAATTAACTGAAAAAATGAACTTACAGTTACAAAATTGTCTGAAGTTAAATACAGTATGTACTTAAAAAGTTCAGTCCTGTGATGATTTAAAGAAATTTTTGATCGTAGTCTGCTTTCCTGACAAGTGCCGTGTCTTCGTTGCCAAGTCTCGCCATCTTTGCAGCATCATTATGTCGATTCCTGTAGCTTCTTCTTGTTGCTCAATGTAATTAATTGCAGTTTCTAGAGCCTTAACTCCATCGTTATGTGAAATTCTGAGAGGCTGAATTTGTGATTGATCTTGATCTTCAATTTCATTGTCATCGCAATTGACAAGAGTGACAATTTCTTCATCAGTTATTTCACACTGATCATCATCCATCATCCAACTTTCGATTTCTTGCAAAGATGCATCCTCACATCCAGGGATACGTTACACAAAAGGTAGAATGGTTTCTTCAGTTTTATCTGTGCTTTCCATTTCCATACTTTCATCATCGCCTAGCAGCTTCTTCCATGATTTGGCAATTGTTGGAGCCCTTACGTCACCCCAGGCCCTTGCAACCCAATACGCAACATTCTTTACATTGATGAGTTTCAATTTTTCAATCATGTCTTGTCCCTCTTCAATTTCTTCTATCACTGTGGACAGTAGCTTCCTGCAATAGTTCATTTTTATCTTTTCCATAATGCCCTGATCCATAGGTTGTCTTATGGCGGTTACATTGAGTGGGTAGAAACATTGCCTTAATGTCACCATCTTGAAGCTCCTCTGCATCAGGGTGCGTTGGAGCATTATCTAGCTACAAAACTGCTTTTCTGGGTAAATTATTTTCTTAGAAAAACCTCTGTTGAAGGAATGAATTCCTTAAAAAAACAGTCTTTGCAAATTTCACTGCTTATCCATGCGCTTTTCTGACTGTAGTATTTTACAGAAAGAGCGTTTTTTGAAACTGTTTTAAAGGCTCTAGGATTTTTGGACTTTCCAGTCATTGCAGGGTTCATTTTGAGGTTTGCTGTAGCATTGCTGCATGCTAAAATTGTCAGCCTTTCCTTGCTACGCTTGTAGCCAGGGGCTGCCGCTCCAGTTCTTGCTGCAAGACTCTTACTAGGTAACACTTTGTAATTAAGGCCTGACTCATCACAGTTAAATATCTGATCACCAGTTAGGCTTTCAGTTTCAATAAATTCGTGAAATCTTTTCTTGAATGCTTTCATTTCTTCAAAATTCAATGACAGTTTTTCACCACAAACACATAACTGATGGATACTGTAGCGTTACTTCCATCGGTCGAGCCAGCCGACACTTGCTGTGAAATCATTGAATTCATTACGAAAATGCAACGCCTTTTGCTGTAAAATAGGCCCTGAAATAGGCACACTTTTGTCCCTGAACTGTGTAAACCAAACATACAAAGCTTCATTAACTTTTTCATAGTCACATTTCTTCATAGTTTTTCTTTCTTTTAATGTACTCTCTGTAACTCTTGATGCACACCATTTTTCTGTTTCTATTTGTTTCTTCTTCCACTGTTATCCTACTGTTACCCGTCCAACGCCAAAGTCGTCAGCTACCTTCTGCACTGTCTCTCCCTTGTCCAGTCTCTTGATTGCCTCAGGTTTTTGTTCCACCGATACAACAACTTTCTTTCTTTTTGTTGCCATACTATTGTACTTGTGTAAATATCAACTTTTAAACGTTTGTCAAATTAACACACACAGACACATACACATGTAACAGATGATAAACCGATCCGCATACAATGATAAACTATGCTGCACTGAGTAGTGAGTTGTGACACTGAGTGAGTGAGAGTGGGGTGAATGACAGACACATGAGTCATAGTGTAGATGGGTGCACCACTGCACGGTCGGGGTAGTTAATTAGCTGTGGTAGAGTCGGGAGCAACAAAAAAAAAACTACGCTCACGCTCGCAACTTGCAGTTCTTGTTGCCAATTGATGCAGTTTTTTTTATTGCCATCGGTGGGACGTCGAATAATACGGAATGTCGGATAAGCGGAGGTCGGATAAGTGAGACTCTACTGTAATTAATTTTTTTTTTATTTTATTTGTATGGAAGCTCCTTCACTAAAGCGTGAAGTCATTACTTGGGATGCTGTTAATCCAGTCATGACTGTAAATGCCAAATTTTTTTAATGAATTGTTTGTAATATAAAAACAGTAATGTGATTTGATATAATATAAAAAAGGCCTTTCAGTACTTTAAATTTGTAAAAAGCATAGTTACATTTGAATAAGGATCAAAAACAGGAGAAAAGTAATTCACGTTATAAGCAACTTATTGTCAAAAATAGAAAAGTTACTCACAGATGGTTCCAAGTCAATATAAAACCTGGGCCTGCATCATAGCTACCCGGTTTTGCTTTTGCCTTCAGCCTGTTCCTGTGTTTATTTTTTAAAAAAGGAAGAAAATTACTGGACATTAGCAACTCTAAAAGCTTTGCACCTTTGAATAATATAGTACTAGTAACACTAAAATTAAATGTTAGATATTTGAATTGTATTATTAATTATTAGCAAAATACCCGCGCTTCGCAGCAGAGAAGTTGTGTGTTAAAGAAGTTATGAAAAAGAAAAGGAAACATTTTAAAAATAACATAACATGATTGTCAAAGTAATTGTTTTGTCACTGTTATGAGTGTTGCTGTCATCAAGGATTTGTTTATCATTATTTCTTTCAATCAGGTTCGTATTTGGCGGACGTGTTGTGTTCAAGTTACATTCCGTGTTTGTCAACCGTTGTAAAGATAACAGGTTTCATTCAAGTGTTCACTACCCAAATTGCTATGCGAGTATTTAGGTGCGCCGTCTCTATTAAGTTGTGGATTTGCCTGCGAGTATTTAGAGACAGTGTGTCTATTAACTTGTGGATTTTTCTGCGAGTATTTGGCGGCAGCGTCACAAAGTTGTTTTCGTCTAGCTGCATCAGAAAATGTACCACAACGTCTGACACGCCTCCTTTTTAGTGTTTTCTCACAGCTTGGATTGCTGCTGTCATAATCGGTTTGAGTCTACACACACATATATACATATATACGCATATAGACACTTATACATATATATACACATATACATATATATATATATATATTGTGGCCCGCCAAGCCGTCTTTAGAGGAGTTGCTACGTGTTCTCGCCGCTCAGTGTGAGCAGCTGACGGAAAGGCGGTCGCGTCGGGAGAGACGCCGTGAGACGGAGGATCGGGCGCTGGCGCTGGAACCGGAGGCCGGCAGAACACGGCGGGGGGGGTGAGTATTACCGTCCCCGTAAAGCAAGTGGGGGGGTTTGCGAACATGGCTGTGACCGTTTACGGGACGATCAGCTCCAAGTAAGCAACCTCCCGACAGCAGACGCCGCGGTGCAGACGGCTAGCGAGGCGAGGAGCTCGAACATGCAGGGGCTGGTAGGATCGGGGCTGCTGAGTGCCCTGGGTCCTAGCGCCCTGCGCTCCAAGTCCGCGGCTGTCACCTGTCGCTCTGCCGGGACGCAGACGGGGCTGGTTTTGAGGTTTCGCTGTGCTCCAGACCGCCAGCGCGTCCAAGAAAAGAAGGAGGAACCGAAGGGTGAATGCCGGTTCCTCCGATAGGAGAGGACGCGGCGCTGGGTGCGCGCGTCCGGAGAAGGGCCGTCCTCTGGATGGACAGAGGAGATCCCCTGGGCGGCTGGGCGAGCTGCCTGCGAGAGCGGTGCCGAGGCCGACGAGCGGACGGGCATGGAACCTGCGGCGGAGGACTTCAGCAGGCAAGTTGGGGGCTGTCGGAGGGGCAGGAGCACGGTCGGTACGGAGACCGACGGGGGCTCGGGGTGAGGGTCCTGGCTGTGCTTCTGGCCCTCTGTTCCTTTATTTTACAGGCCCAAGCCCACGGCGCTGAGGCCGACGCCGACAGGGACCTGCCCTCCTGGAACGGGCGCTCGGGAGTGCTCCACGCCGGGAGGCCTACAGTGGACCCGCTGGGGGGAACAGCGCGGGCGAGCGCAGACCACAGGGGACGTTGCGCGGCGAGGGTGCGAAGACAGATGTCCCAGGGTGCCGTGTTGGACCCTGGGGACATAGTAGGACCCTCGCTGGGGACGTGCTGCCCTTTCGGGTTGTGCCTCCTCCAGACCGCGAGGGGGCGTCCGTCCTGGTTCTGTTGGGGCCACGGGTTGAGGGCATGGAAGCCCTTCCCTGTAGGGGCCCGTGGTCACCGCCAGGCGGCGCCCCGATGCCGGTTTATCCCGCGCGGTTGCCGGTCGGGCTGGAGCCCGCCGGACGCTTGAGGACTGGAGGAGGGCGAGTGCCTCCTCCAGACAGAGTGGGGGCGTCCGTCCTGGGTAGGCAGGGGGCCTCGGGTACAGGGCTTCGAAGCCCAGCCCTGTAGGGACCCGTGGCCACCGCCAGGCGGCGCCCCGGTGCCTAATTATCCCGGGAGCCCGGCACTTCCGCCACACCAGGAAGTGCCGGGGGAAGACTTTGTGTGGCACCCGGAGAGCTGCCAGGAAGACAGCCGACACTTCCGCCACGCTGGGGCGTGGCTTAGGACGGAACACCTGGGGCTCATCCGGGAGCCTTATTTAAGGGGCCGCCTCCCTCCAGTCATTGGTGGAAGTCGGGAGGAAGCGGACTGAGCTGGAGAGCGAGGACAGGAGGCGGCCAGGAAGCAAGGCACAGAACTGTGGGCCCTGGACTTGGGGAAAATCGGTGCAGAGGCACTGGGGTTTGTGTGAGTGCACGTGACTTTTGTAAATAGCAATAGTGTAAATAAACAGTGTGTTGGGCAAAAATATGTTGTCCGTCTGTCTGTGTCCGGGCCAGCGTTCACAATATATAAAATACCCACGCTTCGCAGTGGTGAAGTACTGCCTTAAAATTTTTATTAAGAAGAAAATTAAACCTTTTTAAACTGAGGGAAAATATACCAATAATTATTTTTTTTTAAGGATCTCTTTGTATACCACATTGTGAGTTCGGCCCCCTGGTTGTAATATGACCAAGCTGTGCGCTGAGCTTATTCTTGAGCATGCAATGTACAGTTGGCCATGTGAACAGTAATCTTGTTTCAAATCTCACAGATTGGATAGCTGCTGTCATAATCGGTTTGAGTTTCATGGTTTGTTTCCATTATGACAGTATTTGCAGAACTTGTGTTGAAGTGACATTCGGCATCTGTCAAGCGTTGTAAGCATACAACCGGTTTCATCGATAACTTCACATCCAGCTTTTGAGAGTTTAAACATTCATAAACATCAAAGTGTCCACTACTGAAATCGTCACCTGTGAATCTAAGATGTTTAAGTGGCATTGGCGATTGTCAAAAGGTGTAAAATATTTGGCCATTTCGGTACACTTGAAAGCGACAACTGAACAATTCAGTAGCAGCCATCAACTCACATGCAGAACCATAGGTGAAGGGCTTAAGCATTTCAATCTTATAGTGCTCCTGTGTAGTATAATTATCTCCTGTACCGTCATCAGTCCACACCTTGAACCTGTCCCAGTCATTCAATACATAAGACACAATGTTCCTCCGGATATCAAGAGTGAGCCTGATATGTCCGTGCAATATGTAACACAGAGAATGGAAAAGATAGGTGCCATCTCCAGGCATGGAAATCACTCGGTAAGTGACTTTGATCGATGGTGATCACCTCGATAGACATGTTAATGGGGGTACGGTTGGAATGATAGAGGAAATGGGTACCTGAACAATGTAAAGTAAGTCTAAAATACCTACACAATAACTATAATCGTAATAAACGAACAATAAAACAGCGGAGAAGCCGTGGATTAAATAAAAAGGCTGTAGTTATCAGCAGGGAGACGTGAATCCCGTGGCGAAGCAAGGAAGGGAATGTAGAGACCGGAGTGACGGACGGCCTTATATAGGCAGGCAGCCAACAACGGGGAGGCGTTGGGATGGGGGACCCAACGCCGCCTCACACGGTGACTGAGCTGCAGGCTATGGATGTATATATGTACGTAAGTAGGATTCAGTTAGCGTTGGGAACCCGCGTACCAAATTTCTTGAAGATGGGCCCATAAGTGACAAAGACCATTGAAAAGTTCAATATGGCAGCTGAAAGTGGCGTCATACCACCGAAATAAGTACGTACATTGGTTTCGGTTAGTGCAGGGAAGCCGCCTACCAAATTTCGTGAAGATGGGGCCATAAATAAGAAAGTTCAACATGGCGGACGTTGTTGACCGTTATGACCATTACGCATAGAATTTCAAAATGAAACCTGTTTAACTTTTGTAAGTAAGCTGTATGCAATGAGCCTGCCAAATTTCAGCCTTCTACCTACACGGGAAGTTGGAGAATTATTGGCGTTGGAAAGTTCAATATGGCGGCCGACAGTGACGTCATACCACCGAAATAAGTACGTACATCGGTTTCGGTTAGCGCAGGGAAGCCGCCTACCAAATTTCGTGAAGATGGGGTCAGCCTTCTACCTACATGGGAAGTTGGAGAATTAGTGACTTTGGAAAGTTTTGAAATGGTTCAGAAATGTTAAGTAAATAGTAATGATTTGAGATTTAACAAGATTTAAGCTTAGAACTGAACTTTTCTTAACATGATTTTTTCCCTTTTTTGCTATTTTAATTTCCTTTTTGTGTGAACTGTTTTACTATGAAACTTAACTAAACTTTTAAAAATGAAGATATTTTGTCTGTGGAATAATTTCTGTGCGTCAGGCCTTCGTTGAATCACATTTTTTGAGTTAGAGCTGCTGAACCTTGGTAACTTTGGAAAACGCAGCTACACATTGTACTTTATATTTTTTATTATTAGATTTGATATCTTTTGTTAATCCCTGAGGGGAATTGTCTTTTCACATGACCTTTTGGTGGTCAGAATGCAGGGTAATCCATTGTATAGTGTCCCTTGAGCAATTTTTTGGATTAATGGTCTTGCTCAAGGGCCCAATGGAGTAGGATCCCTTCTGGTAGTAACTAGATTTGAACCGGCAACCTTCCATATATGAGCGCAGACCCTCAGCCACAGAGCCACCACTCCAGTCATGGGTTCTTGTTATACTATGTTTTGGAATGCCTTTTGAAACTTGGTGTGACAAACTTGCAGTAGTAGTAGTATTAATAGTATTAGTTGACTTGGTAGTGTTAATCTAACATGTGCAGAGTACAGAGAAATTTGTATAACATGCAGTACATCGACTCTGATATACTGCACCTTTATATGCAATTCATTTAGATAAACTCAAATCAGCTTAACCAATGTACTGTAATCCTTACTGCTCTTTTAGTATCACTTGTTATGTTATGCTTCAATTTCATTTAATGGATACATTAAATTTTTAAAAATGTTCACAGAGAGTAAAAATTGCCAGGCCATAAGAAAACTAATGCACTGCCTAGTAGCCATTTGGGGTTTTGTGACAGTGCTACTCAATGTAGTGTGCCTTACCTTGAAGTGAAGTAATTTTGAGGGTTTCCTAAAGTTCAGTTTTAAAAAATTTTAAATATTATATTAAACAGATGTAATAAATGGTTAAAGGTGTCTGCTAAATAATAAAGATAATTTTCTGTTTTTTTCCTACAATTATACAATAAGGAGGTTTTGTAGTCTGGATAATTCTTTTGATGAAGATAATATAATGCTGGAAGATTAAGAAAGATTGAGTGCTGAGTTGCTTATTAAAGGGCACTGAACCAATGATTCTGAATGTCATAATGTTAATGTCTGTGCATTAAGTTCTGCTCAATTTTAATGAAAACCACTCACTTGAGAGGTGTAATTCCAAAGTAAAAGAGGAAATGATTGAACCGGCAACCTTCCAGATACGAGCGCAGTTTCTGTCTTACTCATTTTTGAAGCTTCATACCAATTCTTGTTTGTAGCATATTTGTATTGATTTCAAAATGTGCAGTAGTTATGCTTGTGCAAGATGAACTATGAAACAATTTTAATTTAAAGCCTTTCTTGTGTAATGTGTATGTTTTTTCTTTAAGGGTCAAGATTTAAACCTTTTTACATTATTTTAATAATTGTGGATGCTTGTTTAGGGCCTGCTTGGCCATATATACATTACTTCTCATTTGCTGTAGGGTTTTCAGCAACCATATTATATAAAATTCTGTTTCTCACTACAGGAATCGACTTGCAATTCAGTTTGTTATTTTTTAAAGAAAAATATAGCTACTCTCTACGTGCTCAAGTTATTAATTTGCAGCTGGGCTTATTTACATATTCAGAAACGCTAATGACAATGGGAAGATGCTGTCAGGTGTTTGTGGAATCGGTCGGGGAGCTGTGTGCTGAAAGCAATAGTTAACAATAGTTGCTATAATTTATGACGATGTGTATATTCATAAAGGTTTATTTACAAAGGTTAAGGGCACAGTTCAGCATTCTGAGAAATGAAGGTAATTAGGATTAAACAAAAGAAAAAGATTAAGAAGGCAGCACTAAATGTTGTCCAGTGATGGATCATGTTGCCATAAATATATACTTTTAGAAATACACTGGATGGAAATGTTTTCCAACTAATGCGTCTAAAATAATGTTTTCAAAATAATATGCAATGTGTGTGGGTCTAACTCACCCATGCTCAGCTGCACTCCTTGGCCATTGTTAGCGCGCCACCTGTGTTGACCATGTAAATATGTCCTACTCTTTCATTCACTTAGAATTTTTATGTTTATACAACGATGAGGACTGCACAGAAAATCCACACATGATTTCTCATACGGAAGGCTTAGATGACATTGATACAGCATTTTAGTATATTGAACAGTACAAAGACACTACACCTGCTTACTTTTTGAATTTGAGGCAACTGTGGAACACAGAGGCAAAGAAGTGAGGGACATCAAATTCAGTAAGATATGAAAAGAGTCTTAAAAGTGATACTGTACCATATAAATTAACAAAATCTTTAATATCCTTAATTTTACATCTGAAATAGCTGTGGACAACTTTTTTATCTGAGTTTTCAGTTTTTAGAAGTGGCATCAATCCTTATTACTTTGGATAATCAGGGTTCTACTGTATGTACAGTGTGTATGTGTGTCTCTGTGTGTGTATATACTGTATAGGTATTGTCATTGAAGGCAAGGTCAGGTTGGCATTGTCCATTGTTGGCAGGATCCCAGAGACATTTGTTCTTCTTGTACGTTGAATGGCAGCCTCCTTCTTTTTGGAACTGCCTCTTCTATATCCGCAGGATAGCTTGGTTGCTGTAGTCCCGATAGCTGGCCTTGTTGGGATACTTGGGTACTGTCAGGAAGATGCTGCCCTGTCCTAGAGAAGTTCCTCCTGACCTGGAATTACTTCTTGGTGGAAATGTTGTTGCGGTGGAAGTTTTCCTTGATTCAGGTTGAGATGGAACTGCTCTGTCATCCCTAGGTAGGTTGGAGTCAGGAGAAGAGGAGGAGAACAAAGCTCACCTGGGATGAGTAGAAGAGAGAGAGAGAGAGAGAGAGAGAGAGAAAGAAAAAAACATGTTTATTGTGGAATGACCAGTACTTGGATGGGAAGCAACCTAGGAAAAGCTTGGGCTCATGATGGAAGAAGTGCTTGTGAGGCAAGCAAGGGGCACTAACCCTTGTGGGCTATGTGTGGATCCCAATGCCCCAATGCAGTGATGAGGACATTATTCTGAGAAAACATGATGCCATCCATTGGATAAGACATAAAAGTTGGATATGACATATTGTGCCCTGAGTCACTCTGGTTATAAAAGATTCCTGGGCATCTTACTAAAAGAGCTGGGTTTTTCCTGATGTCCTGGCTAAACTGACCATTTCGACCTTGTCAGTTTGACCCTTTAATCATTCTCTGTCTGCTATTGGCTAACTCTCTCATCCTTTTACCACCTAATAATTACTGTGTGGTGTGCATATTGATGCAAGAGTGACTGTTGTAGCATCATACAGGTAGATGCTACACATTGGTGGTGTCTATATAAATGCAGTTAGTTAATTACCATGTATACTCGCAAATAAGTCCTCCCATGGATAAGTCTTGATTTAACAGTATAATTTCTGTTATTTTGTAATGTTGGTCGTATAAGTCGAACACAGAAAACTCATGCTATTGGTACAAGAGATTATGATATGCTAACCTGAGAGAGAAACCACGGAGCACACTGCCTTTTTTTCCCATGTGAGTGTGGCAATGCGCTATGCTCCTAACCTCTTTCTCTCTCTCTTTATTGTGCCTACGTGACCACACAGTAATACCCAAACTATCCCGAAGCAACTTTTTTACCGATTTGTGTTTTTTGTATCTCATACCCAAATACACCTTTATCGTAAGAGCATCCCATATCAATGATGGAATGTTCAATCAGAAGAAAATATGAAGCTGGTTTTAAACTAAACGTCGTTGAAGTAGCTAAAGAAATTGGCAACTGCTCTGCTGCAATAAAATTCGATGCATCTGATAAACTGATGCAAGATTGGAGGAGGCAAGAAGATGTAAAAAAATAAATAAGTGTCACATTTTTGAACAGGCGTATAAGTCAGGGCCTGATTTTACGATAATTTTTTTGGGTTTCAAGACCCAACTTATACGTATCTATATATATAATTCACTAAGGCAAGACACCCATGGAAAGCACTCTGGAAGGGGCATGGATTCACTAAGCCGCCGACAAGTAAGACACCTATGGCGCACGCAGGAAAGAGCCACGCCCACCAACTCCAAGATCATTGGATACGACGACAACTCGCAGAGCCATGCCCACCAACTCGGACGCGATGACACAGAAAAAAGGCGTCATTTATATTCGTCTGACGTAGAGGCCACATGCACCTCTGAGCCACGTTGACTGTTCATAGAGGCATGTTTCTCGTGGAGGTGAATTGCCATATGCAGCGTGTAAAACGGTTTGCGAGGGGTATCACATGGGATCCTTAAAACAATCCTTTACAACTGAGGTTAAAACACAATGAAGTAAGCAGTCTTTAAAAACCGAGTTTTCGGTTATGATGCATGACCGCGTGAGCGTGTGTCTACCTGGCGCAGAGAGGCGTGGGTAAGCTGTTGAACCCCATTCGGGCTGCAAACCGTGGAATTTCCATTAAGTGCGACTCATACGGTCCCACTGATTACATCCCTACCCTTTGTACAAACCCCCCTGCCACCTCGCTACTACGTGGTCAGGTGTCTTGGTGGATTATATATAGAAAAGCAGCCAAAACCGCACAGAGCAATGAAAGGTCTACGTGAGTCACAGGTGCATCTGGACTGTGCAAAGACGACAATGACTCAAGTGACGAGTTGGAGATGCGCACATGAGCAGGCAGTGCATACTGAACGACAAATCAGCAGACTAGCATGACGGAGGGAGCGGAATGGACGTCCTTCTCCTCTCCTCCCGTTCCACCCTCCGCATCTGAGCACTGTCCACCCCCATCCCTCCGTCTGGGAGGAGAAGGCGTGATGGTGGTCCGCCAGTTTTCAGTCACGGAGGATTGTGTGTTGGTTCATTCCGTGCATTGTTGCAATGTTGCTTTTCTAGCTGATTTGTTACATTACCGATTTTTCAAATGTTAATTTTCTCCCTGTGCTTAAAAATAAAAAAAACGGCCTGATTATGTTGCGTATGGTACGCCGCGGGTTGGCTAGCATAAGGTAATTACCATTGTCCTGTCCTGTAGCTTTTTACTATCTTTTTGGTGCTGAGCCATTCCTCACTCATTGGTCCTCTCAGTATTCTCATTTGTTGTTTTTAGAAATCTGATATTCTAATATTATTATATGGAATTTGCTTTAGGTTCTTATTAAAACATTTTTACTTGATGATGCATATTTTTCTTAAGCCAATCCAAATAAACCTTATTTCACTACATATAAATAAAAATTGTGGACAGTGGTATGATTTAATAAACAGAGTAGGTTGGTTAAACTTGTAGTTGTTCACTTATTACTGCAGAAGGTAAACAAGTTATATTTTGGTTGATTGCATTTTTCATGTAGTGTTAACATTAATTATACTGCTGTATTGGAAACAAAAGAGTAGATGCTTTTCAGATGTATGGAGGGCAACATTTATTAAAAAAGTAGCATAAATTGGCTTCCACAACACCACAAAACCCATGGCATTTGGGAAAATGTAAATTTAATGAAAGCCTTTAACTTTCTGTCCAAGTATACATATGTGTAGGAATCTCTTGGAATGTGTTGTCAACAACAAGGGAGGTTCTTTATGCAAAATATCATACTTTATGCAAATACAGTATGGGATAGTCATTTACAGTGCATCCGGAAAGTATTCACAGTACATCACTTTTTCCACATTTTGTTATGTTACAACCTTATTCCAAAATGGATCAAATTCATTTTTTTCCTCAGAATTCTACACACAACACTCCATATGCATTTTTGCAAATTTATTAAAAATAAAAAAACTGTGAAATCATATATACATAATTATTCAAAACCCTTGCTCAATACTTTGTCGATGCACCTTTGGCAGCAATTACAGCCTCAAGTCTTTTTGAATATGATGCCACAAGCTTGGCACACCTATCCTTGGCCAGTTTTGCCCATTCCTTTTTTGCAGCACCTCTCAAGCTCTATCAGGTTGGATGGGAAGCGTCGGTGCACAGCCATTTTAAGATCTCTCCAGAGATGTTCAATCGGATTCAAGTCTGGGCTCTGGCTGGGCCACTCAAGGACATTCACAGAGTTCTCCTGAAGCCACTTATTTGATACTGTATCTTGGCTGTGTGCTTAGGGTCGTTGTCCTGCTGAAAGATGAACCGTCGCCCCAGTCTGCGGTCAAGAGCGCTCTGGAGTAGGTTTTCATCCAGGATGTCTCTGTACATTGCTGCAGTCATCTTTCCCTTTATCCTGACTAGTCCCCCAGTTCCTGCTACTGAAAAGCATCCCCACAGCATGATGCTGCCACCACAATGCTTCACTGTAGGGATGGTATTGGCCTGGTTTCCTCCAAACGTGACGCCTGGCATTCACACCAAAGAGTTCGATCTTTGTCTCGTCAGATCAGAGAATTTTGTTTGTCATGGTCTGAGAGTCCTTCAGGTGCTTTTTGGCAAACTCCAGGCGGGCTGCCATATGCCTTTTACTATGGAGTGGCTTCCGTCTGGCCACTGTACCATACAGGCCTAATTGGTGGATTGCTGCAGAGATGGTTGTCCTTCTGGAAGGTTCTCCTCTCTCCAAAGAGGACCTCTAGAGTTTTGACAGAGTGACCATCAGGTTCTTGGTCACCTTCCTGACTAAGGCCCTTCTTGCCTGATCACTCAGTTTAGATGGCCAGCCAGCTCTAGAAAGAGTCCTGGTGGTGTCGAACCTCTTCCACTTACGGATGATGGAGGCCACTGTGCTCATTGGGACCTTCAAAGCAGCAGAAATTTTTCTGTAACCTTCCCCAGATTTGTGCCTCGAGACAATCCTGTCTCGGAGGTCTACAGACAATTCCTTTGACTTCATGCTTGGTTTGTTCTCTGACATGAACTGTCAACTGTGGGACCTTATATAGACAGGTGTGTGCCTTTCCAAACCATGTCCAATCAACTGAATTTATCACAGGTGGACTCCAATTAAGCTGCAGAAACATCACAAGGATGATCAGGGGAAGCAGGATGCACCTGAGCTCAATTTTGAGCTTCATGGCAAAGGCTGTGATTACTTATGTACACGTTCTTTCTCATTTTTTTAATTTTTAATAAATTTGCAAAACTCTCAAGTAAACTTTTTTCATGTTGTCATTATGGGGTGTTGTGTGTAGAATTCTAGAAAAAAATGAATTTAATCCATTTTGGATTAACAAAATGTGGAAAAAGTGATGCGCTGTGAATACTTTCCGGATGCACTGTACATAAAATTTTATTATTTTAAGTTAAATCAACTTAATTTAACTGTGTAGAGGGAAACTGAAAATACCATGTTTTGAGTATTAGAAAGTATTGATTTTAAGTAAGATGATCATGAAATAAGTAATGACAACAGTCCCTGAGACTGATTATGCGTCTGTTAAAAAAAAAAATTCTGATTGCTTTGTTTCTACATAAATTGATTGTGTTAGTTTGACATGTAACAATATTAAGTCAGTGTAACTGAGAAAGTTAAGTAATGCCAGCAGGTGTAACCATTTTAAGCTAAAGTAACTAAAACACATAAATTGAATATCCTCAATATATTATTTTTTGAGTGTATGCAATGGAAGCATGACTAAGAGATGACTAGGAAGTCAACAGATGTCCTGTGAACAAGAATGAACAGTTATTACATGCACAGAAATCTCAAGGGTAGTGACTTGACTCAAAGGTATAAGAAAGAACCAGAAAATATTAAGATAGACTTTTGTTTAAATCATTTGGGCGTAAACCAACGAACCAATCAGAATAAAAATGTATGCATTGATTGACACTGTATGTAAATTCTATAGTTTATTAAATTAACTATTACCCTCTGTACTTTTAACCAGACTGCTTGCTGAGCCATTTTGAAACAGACTGCTTCCCTCTTCATGAAGTCATATTAAAGGCACCCAGAGCAGGTTTGCTCTTGCCTGGTTTCTAATAGTAAGATATTTTGTATTGTAAGATATGATTTCTTTCTTTAATCAATCCATCATCCATCTTCTTCTGCTTATCCGAGGTCGGGTTGCGGGGGCAGCAGCTTGAGTAGGGATGCCCAGACTTCCCTCTCCCCGGCCACTTCTTCTAGCTCTTCCGGGGGAATCCCGAGGCGTTCCCAGGCCAGCCGGGAGACATAGTCCCTCCAGCGTGTCCTAGGTCTTCCCCGGGGCCTCCTCCCAGTTGGACTTGCCCGGAACACCTTGCCGGGGAGGCGTCCAGGAGGCGTCCTGATCAGATGCCCAAGCCACATCATCTGACTCCTCTCGATGCGGAAGAGCAGTGGCTCTACTCTGAACCCCTCCCGGATGACTGAGCTTCTCCCCTAAAGCCACTTTCCTTAATATATTTCCAAATTTAATTTCTTTCAAAGTTGACATAATTGACTGACACAAGCTAGAACATACACCCTATCCACTGATTTTTTGAAGATCTGTCCACATCTTTTACTTCCCCCAGTGAACTGTTTGTTTCTGCACTTATCACTGGTAACAATCTGTTAAAGTTTTACTAACCACATTTCCAATGAGTATTTTTAATTTTTAAATTCAAATTTATTTTTTATATTAAATAAGAGCTGACGATGCTAGGTGACAATGATACTTCACTCTCCCACAGCTAATTTCTACTTCCTAAATTTCAGTCTGACTCCTTTCATACCGATTTCTTTTTTTCTCTTTCAGTCAGAGTTCTGTCAAAATTTGTTCCATATATACGAAATATTTGAAATTAAACTGAGTTTTGTTTCTGAAACTAAGTGCTTTCTTTAGCTTGGCCAGAAAAGTGTCACAAAGCTTTTCCATGGACATTTTCTGTGAAAATGGACTGAAAAGAGGGGAGATAATTTCAGCATTTCTTGTGTATATTTTTCTAGTGAATATATGGAGAACAATATGCTTATTTTTGAAGTGATTTATTTGATATTGCTTTATATTGGTCAGTAATATCCCAGCTTTACAATTCTGGTGTCCTCTCATTTTCTGAACTACAATTTTATTTCAGTTAGATGAAAACCACAGATTCTTATGGAAATGGAGGAACATTTTAAAGGATTTTATGGTTCAAAATAGACAGGAAGAGTAAGGCATTCCTGAAGTCCCTTGTCACACAAGATCATTAAAACATGAATCATGGCAAAATCCAAACACTTATTACTGTTAGAGAAAAATCAGAGTGACAGATGTTATTTACTGTAAGTGCATTTGAATTCATTTGCATCTTTATTGTTCCCTGAACAATTGTGTGCAATTTAATCTTTCTTAATGTCTACTGTTTGTCAAATACCCCGTGGTAAAGTTACCTCACATCAGCTTTGCATTCTGTTTTATTACATTGTCGAGAAAACATAGTTGCTGCCTGGGAATTTTATGATATGTCATGGAGCAGATGGTATGAACCAGTTAAAATTAAGATGATAAAGTCTCCATAGGTTTCTTTTTTTAATAAATTGAGGCTTGTTATAGAAAATGTTGTATTGGAAACTTGTTGATTTAAAATTAGCAATACCCTGCTAACAGAAGTACTGAGAACAGCAGTTTATGTTCACAATACCAGCTCTAATGTTTGGTATATAAGAAGGCAGTGGTAGTTTCTAACAAGAATCGGCCCTTCAGCCCAGCATAGCTCAGTCCCTTTTCATAGAAGTTTTGCAAGATATCAGATCTATTCTGAAGTTCCAAATGTCTATTAGACCCAAGAAATAAAGTCATGTACATTACTACTTACGGATACAAAAATGATTTGTGTAACAATGGAGGCTGCTGATTTCTTGAACTTGCGGCCATTATGTGTCCTGAAGTTCATCTTTCCTACGTTCCCTTTCCAAGCTAAATACCCACTAGGTTAACAAAACTGGTTCCCCAACCTTTTTTGTTGGCTTGAAAAAGTAGTAATAGTTCCTGTTTTAGGCAACAGAAAATGACTGCAGTATGTTTTCAGTCCTGAGAGGTACAGAGATTCCTCTACATCAAAAAAGAATTGTGACTGATTTTAATTTGCATTTATCAGATGTGACACAATTTTCAGGTTTAGAGCACAATTGTTCCTATAGTTCTACATTTTCCAACTATCAGGTGAGATAACCACGGAGTGAGTCAGTAGGAAGGATGTTTTGCTAACATTGTGTCATTAGTTTCATTGCTCCAAGATTCTTGATATTTTTAATAAGTAACTTTAATCCCAGCCTAACTTCAACACATTTTTTAAATTTGTGGCCACATGCAGTTAAAATAGATAATGGTCTTAGACCAAGCCATATACTGTAGCCTACATCACAATTATGCTGTAGATGCAAAGAAGCATTATCGTTTACTTCATATGAAATTAATTTGAACAATTGGATTTCAAGCAAAGAGAAAAATGTAACACCTCAACCCTAACCCTTATAAAAATACAAAAATATTTAGACCCCTTCACTTTTTACACACTTTATCTTGCCACCTTATGCTACAGTCATTTAAATTAATTTTTACATTATCTAGTAACACACATTACCCAGGAAAACAACATTTTAGAAAATTTTACACAATTATTTAAAAACAAAAAAATTGAAATATCATACTGACACAGGTATTCAGACCATTAATTCTGTACTTTGTTGAAGCATCTCTGGGGGCCGTTACAGCATAGAGTCTTCTAGGGATTGACACAACAAGCTTCATATTCCTGGATTTGGGGATTTTTTTTTTTTTTCTTCTCTTTAGATCCAGTCAAATTCTCACAGAACACCATTGGTGGACAGCTGTTTTCAGGTTTCTCAAGTGATATTTGATTGGGTTAAAGTCCAGGCTCTGACTGGGTCACTCAATGACATTCCCAGAGTTGTCCCTAAGCCACTCATGTGTTGTCTTTGCTTTGTGTTTAGGGTCACTGGAGTAAGTTTTCATTAGGGATATCTCTATATTTTGCATCGTTCATCTTTCCCTCAACCCTGACTTGTCTCCCAGTCCCTTCTGTTGAAAAATAACCCCCACAGGATAGTGCTGTCACCTTCATGCTTTATCTTTGGAATGGTATTGCACAAGTAATAAGCAGTGCCTGATTTCATCCAGGCATGATGCTTAGAATTGAGGCCAAACAGTTCAGTCTTGTGTCCTTCAGTCCATAGGATGTTTTTTCTCATAGTCTGAGTATCTATTAGGTGCCTTTTTGCAAACTCCTGGTGGGCTTTCATGTCATCTGGCCCCTCTGCAATAAAGCCCAGATTAGTGGAGTGCTGCAGTGGTGGTTGTTGTTCTGGTAGTTTCCCCCATCTCTTCCATGTTCTCTAGAGCTCAGCCAGAGTTACTATTAGGTTCTTGATCACCTTTCTTACCAAAGCCTTTCTCCCCTGATTTCTCAGTATTGCTTGGAAGCCAGTTCTAGGAAGAGCGGTGGTTCTTCCAGATTTACTCCATTTAAGAATAATGAATGTGGATGTGCTCTTGGGATCCTTCAATACTCTAGGAGCTTTTTTGTAGCTTCCTTCTTATCTGTACCGCAACACAATCATGTCTCTAAGCTTGGCTGGCAACTCCTTTGACTCTGGCTTGGTTTTTGCTGTGATACACATTATGTAGACTGGTGTGTGCGTTTCCTAATCATGTTCAGTCAATTCAAATGACCACAGGTGGACTCCAAACAAGATACCCTTTATATAAACATCTCAACGATGATCAATAGAATGGGATACACCTGAGCCATATTTCAAGTGTCACAACAAGGATTCTGAATGCTTGTGTCAATGTAATTTTTCAGTTTTTTATATTTAATGAATTTGCATAAATTACTAAGATTATGGCAAGTGAAGTCAACGACTGAAAGACGCTGTGAAGACATGTAGTAGAACACCGGCTTAATGAAAAGCAGAGTAGACACTAACAGGGCAAACAACACTGAATACTAAATGACGGCAGCTACAAAACTTCAGCAGGGTTATTAGTAAATACAAATGTAAATACCTATAATATTAAAAACAAAAGAAAATATTGAAAAGCAAAGTAAAAGAATAAATTCTTACACATGATATATATATATATATATATATATATATATATAGTTTGGTAAAAAAAAAACCAGCATAGCCAGTGTAAGGATTGCTGCAGCACCCAAATGAAGAGACCTTCAAAAATGCAGGCCAGAATCTTAACTGGACACCCCATAAAAAAAATATTTTGTTTTTGCTTTGTCATTCTGGGGTATTGAGTGTTGTTTGATGAGGGGGAAATGAATTTAAATGATTTCAGCACAATGTTTTAAGATAACAAAATGTGGAATAGTGAAGGGGTCTGAATATTTTTGAAGGCACTGTATATGTTCCAGACAGCATATACATATTACCTCAGCCTTCTTGCTTAGCTTTTTGCTGTACGCATGGAGCTTCTAAAGAGAAAATCAGATATTTTTACCAGTTAGGTCAGTCAACCATTGCTAGATTAGTACATGATCAACATCACATACTGCTTTTTGAAGAAAAAGAGCAGAACTGTATCACCTGCCTGAAATCAAGTCTATTCAGAATTTATGAAAGATGTGTATATTGTTTGAAGAAAAAGAAAAAAAATAATTTCAGTCCAATTACACAATCAATCCAAGGTGTAGCGTGTTATTTATCACCTTAGGTGCAAAATCACATTTTGCCACAAACCGCTGATATCAGCACCACTGCTGTCACAGGAGTGATTACATATAAAAAATACTATCAAGTGTCTGAGCTGTGTATTTTAGGGTACTGTTTTCTAATTCTAGGTCCAGGGCACAACAGAAATGAGCTCTTCAGTCTCAGGATGGCTCTTGCTGAATATGCTATTCTTTCTCAACTGTAACTCATAAGAACTGACTGGACATTAATAATTGATGGCCACAAAAAAACAGGTAAAATGGATTGTTTTTACTACTCGTTTTAGAATAATGCATGTCTTATTTGGATAGCTGTATTAAAATTAAACTTTTTTGTCATTTGTAATTTCTAAAATAAACATTGATTTGAGAAAAACAGTAATACAAATAAAAAAGATCAAAAACACAAAAAGAAACATCCATCATATTATGTTCTATAATATTTTTTAATATGACCAGTGTCATAAATATGACAGATCCAATGGACAAGAAAATCTAACCATGATACAAAAAAAAATCTAAATACCAATATAAGGAAAATTACTGAATGAGAATATTTATTTATCTATTAACTGGTAATTAATGCAAAGAGCATTTGGTTCATTCAAGCTTACCATGTATGAGCAATTATCTGTGATGTATAGTCTATCAGTGCTAAAGTACATGACAACAATGGGCCATTTGGCCTACCAAAGCTTGATAGTTACTGATATTCTGATCAAATTTTAGCTGAAAGCAAAGTGATGGATATGGCAAAACTGAATAAAATAATTTAACACATGACATGAAAAGGGCCAATACATTTTGCATTTTAATGAGGAAGGAAAGAAAAGTGACCTAAGAAGGAAATAGTCTCACCTATAATAGCACTTGACTGTTTATATCAAACATCATAATGTTTACTAAAAAGCTTTCAAAGACATATTGCCAAACTGGCATTTCAGACAACTTGAAATGTAAGTGTATCTTTAAATCTCACAATGAGTCTGTTGTTTTCTGTATTAGGCAACCTGGACCAAAAAAACATTAAAGTGCGGACAGTCTTGAGTTAATATTGATCACTCCTATTTTGAAATTTTACTTTATATCATAAATTAGTATTTTTCTTGCATGTAGTGCCTTTGACAGTGTGTACCTTATATGATCCTTAGACTAGTGTATTTTTATTGTTAACATGAGACTCCAGGTTATTTGAGAAGAACAGTGCTAGAAGCCAGTCCAAAGGAGATGGGTGTGGTGTTATGGGTCCACAGCTCGTTGAGTAAAGGCCATTTTTTAATCAATGTGCTCGCGGCTTAGTGAGGGGACGTTGGGCCATAGTGGGCCGTGGGACGATCCGTAGGGTGTGGGCGTTTCTCACCTAGTGCACAGGTGAGGAACTGCCCACATTCATGATTGTCCCGCGGCTAATGCTGCAGCTGCTGTGGCCCTCGTCATTTTAAAAAGAAGCGCGAGTCGGTTTTAAGGGAAGAAGAAAAAAGAAACGATCGGGGAGTGAAAGAAAAGGAGAAAGAAACGTTCGGTGAAAAAAACGATCGGAGAGAAAAAGGAAAGAGAGGACGGAGGTTACAGGGAGCGTGGAAGCAAGCGGTGCAGGAGAGAGACGGACACGCAGAGCGAGCGGACGGGCGAGCGAATGAGCGCTCGTGGGCAGCTGCGAGGAAGCTGGGTGTTAGGCCGACACCCAGGTGTTTGTGTAGATGTCGCTCCCGCTGAGCGATCTGGTAGCGGGAGTGACAAGGTGAAAGCGACGAGCCGCAGAAGGCCGCGGAAAGGCAGCGGAAGTCGGGAGGCTTGGTGGTGGAGTCCCCAATATGAGCGACCTGGCTATTGGGGTAATCAAGTCTCGGGGACTGGGATGAGTGCCATACCGGAGCCAGGGATCGGGAGGTCTCCAGTCTCGAGCGTGTGAAGTAGGATGGCAGCTGCAGAGAGCGTCTTGCCTGCTGCGAAGCCCGTACGGGATAAGCAGGTGAGACGCATACAGAAAATAGGCACCGGATTTGTTAGTGCTTTAAGACTGCTTCCTGATCATTTTAACCTCCGATTTTTAAGGATTGTTTTTTTCTATTTATTGATTTTACTCCACGTTCTTTTTATGGATTATTTATTTAATGAACATGGAAGAACTGCACTATTTATGAACACTTGTTTTGTTGATTTTTAATAAAAGCACTATTGCACTTTTTGTATACCACCCCTTGCTCAATTGTTTATTTGCCTCCACTGACTAGCTCACTCGGTTACATTATCGACGGTGTTGGGTTCAAGGGTTCCCAAACATCAAAGGGAGTGTGGAGCCTGAACCCACATCGTCACAATGGGTCTTTAGCCTTGTTTTAAATGTTACGATTGAAGGAGCCTCATAAACAGATCTTGGCAGACAGCTCCATAGAGTAGGCAGCTCAGAACTAAACAAACTTTCACAAAAAGGTTTTTTAGAAAGTCTGTTTTGTCAGCTGTTAAGACCAACATTAGGTTTTCTTGTTTATCACGGAAGTTTACTTCGTATAAGCAGCACAGTGGTAGTCTAGGGAGTTGGCACTGACTCCGTTATGGGTCAGTAGCAGAATATTTTTTATAATCCTGTATCTAGTGGCACTGGGTAGAACAGCATTTGGATTACTTCCCCAAATGGCACTCACACACTCACATCTTCAATATTCCTATTTTATTTCCCTCATGGGCCCCTTAGGTATTCCATCTCTTGCTGATATTCTTAATGATGCTGGACTCTGGACATGTCAGTCCCTAAGGTCCAAGTTTGGAATCCCATCTTCTTTTATCTTTTACTTACAACTAAGGTCTGTTCTCAAAACTTGCAATGTTTATCTTTTGCTGTAAGTTTGGAATCTCATCTTCTTCTTTTATCTTTTAATTACAACTAAGATCTGTTCTCAAACGTTTCAATATTTTCTTATCTTTTGCTCTTGCCTCCCATCTTCTTCACAATTTCTACAGCTTCCCATTCTCTAACTCAAAACCTGATGCATTTCTATATATAGGGGGTCCTCAGGTTGCAACGTTTCGACATACGACATTTTGAGTTTACAACACTCACTCGCATAAAAACTTTTAAAAAAAATATTGAGACGTGAGTGTTTCGGCTTACGCCATTAGCGTCATACTTACAGACTATGTGGCGGAAGAATACACAGTAACGCGGCATATGAGTGAGGGATTTGGCGAACTAGTTTGGTTGCTTTGTTTGGCGACTAAACGAAAGTCAGAGTCTTCAGATGCTAGTGCTTTGAAGAAGAGGAAAGTCCTAACCATGGAAGTGAAATTAGACATTGTAAACAGATCAGAAGGAATAAAGGTAAAGAATTTTTTTTTACACTCATTTTTTGGCATTTTTTTCTGTTACTACAGTACAGTGGACAGTACAGTATATTTATGTCCTTTTCCTGTGGCTTAGTTGTGTTTTTATGTTCTAGATTATAATTTTGCAATTGTGTTAGGATAGGAAAGTGACTTAGACTAGGGAAGTGACTTAGGCTAGGTTTTGTTCCGACTGATTCGACTGATTTCAGTACAGTTTCTTATTATTTTTCTTGTAGTAATTTTAATTAATTGGTTTGAGTTAAGAAATGGAAATTGAAACATTTAATAGATGGAAAAAATACAAAAACAATGTTTTTCGGAAGAATTTCTGATTTGTTGTACATCATGTTTTAAGCAGACATTATAGAAAATGCTATTAAAAAATGACACCTTCATGTACAGCAACTTGGATTGAAAAATAGGTCATGTCTCTTCAATTATTTAGGCTGCATTCTAAACTTACATTAATTTGCTTTGAAAAATGTTGGAGTCCATGCATGTGTATGTATTATTATTGATACAAATTTTATCATAATGAAGCCCCATGTTAGCACTTTTTTGGTAATACTACATATGCACCATGTTCATTTTTAAGGTAAGAAATTTTCCAGTCCTATTGTTTCTGTTCCTGAGTAGCAAAGCCTATCTCTGCAGCATCAGGCACAAGACAGGATCCAATCCTAGCTAAAAATGCCTGTCCAGTCAACACTGGGCCTCAGCATCCTTTAATGCTAATGAATCCATTTCTCATTTGACTGAGCAATGCTCTGCAGTGCTCCAAACCTTGACTGTTTATCTTGTTTCAGAAATTTAAAAAGACAGCAGGACGTTGTCACGCCTCCTTCTTTTAACCCTTCTCTTCCACCCCATTCCGATCTCATTATGCGCCAGAACACCTTATTTGATCTTAATTATCCAGCTTAGTTGGCGCTGAAGGAATCCGCTTATCTTGTCATGTCTTCAACCAAATAATCAGTGTAAGGTGTTGATCACGACCAGACCCTTTGGAATACAGAAACGGGTGTAAAAGGAGCATTTTGGTGTGATTATGCACAGCCTACATGGGGGTTAACAAAAAACACAACAGCACTACATTTTGTCCAATATTAAATACAAGAAACAGCATTTTCCTATAGCTGGACATATTTTGAAAGTAAATTATTTATCCATTATTCTAGCAATTCCCCAAGCCTGGAAATCCAGTTAAGGCCTTGCGAAGTCAGAGCCTATCCTGGTAGTACTGGGTACATGGCAGGAACTTTCAGTGACCCCAAGGAGACTGTTTTGGAATCTCAGCCTAGCCATTGCCTGTGTGGACTTTGCCCATTGTCCATACTTCTGTAGGGTTTATTCTCCTAGTATTAGTTATCCTCACACATGCAAAAGATGTATATGTGTGTGTTAGGTGAATTGGAAACTTTGAATTGGCCCAGTGTGACTGAATGTGGACACCAACATTATATATACTAAAATCTGTTAAATCACTATTTTACCAATTTCCTTTGCAATCTATATTTTCAATTGTGATGCCTGAGACTTGGGGGAACTAATAAAATGTCGTAGATTACATGGCAGTTAATATAATCTACTTCTTTAGCCAAAGGCAATATTTAATGTTATAAAACAGGAGTTAATGGTATTCATCAATCAAGCATAATAATAATATTGTTTCATAAGACAGATGTTTAACCATTCTCTATATTCATTGTCTGAGGTCTCTCCGTCCTGAGGGGACTCATAATGAGTTGGAGACTATCCCAGCCAAACATGGGGTGCAAAGCAGCACTACTCACTGGAAAGGAGAGCAGGATGTCATGTCGCATGCATTTCAAAACACATGGACTCTCTGAATTTGTATCCAAGCATTAACAGCTCTCAAACGTTAACCCCATTGCCTAAGAAGATTAACTCAAAAGGCAGAAACAACCTGTCGGTGCTTTTTAAAGTCCAAAGTGGTTAATGAGATCATTTGGTTCATTTTGATACAACCAGAAGAGTACAGTATATGTAAAGTGCTAACAAGCAGATTTTGTTTATACAGTCAAAGATGTGAAGCCTCCCCTACAATTTCAGTTTTTTTTTGTGTAGATTCTTAATGACAGTTATAACAAAAACTGCAAAACACATTAAGATGAAAATGTGTATTTTTTAGAAAGAGGTTGTCCTCATAATGTCGGTGTCTCAAGAAAAGGGTCATAGTGCTAGAGAGAACTGCAAAGCAGAACCCTGCCAAATGATGTTTTTTAACTGGTGTATTTACATTGAAATTATATATATTATTTTAGCTAATGTGTTTACCCAAATTAATTTAAAGTTCAAAGCATTAATGTTTCAAGGCTTGGCATTCCATATATAGTTTTAAATAAAGATTATGTATGATTATTAAATGTCAATTTAAACTGTTTTAGTCAGTCAGTCAGTCATTATCCAACCAGCTATATCCTAACCAGGGTCACGGGGGCCTGCTGGAGCCAGTCCCAGCCAAAAAAGGGTGCAAGGCAGGAACAAATCCCGGGCAGGATGCCAGCCCACCGCAGTAAACTGTTTTACCTTCACTTTAATTTAACAGGACATAAAATCATGTCAGATACACCTGACTGATGATATGAAGTGGAAAAAATATGAGGTCTAGACACAAGCATTAAAGCATTCTGATATTTTAACTTTCCATATCTGTCCTTTTTTCCTTGTTGCCTCATTCTTATTCGAGTTCTAAATTTGTGCTGCTAGCAGAAGATGTTTCCATGTGTCCATTTAGGGTTTAGTTGTGGCCAAGAAAAAAATTTAAATCATGTTTTTGTCTAGAATGGAGAAAAATGTTTTATGTTAAAATAGAAGCCATTAGTGACCAATGCTATACAATGATACATTATGTAAAAATATCCATGGGAAAAAGAGGGAAAAAAAATCTCATGTTTCTGGTATTGCATAATCCCCATATCAGTTTTTCAGTTATATGCTGAAAATGTGCAAAAACACATGCTTTTTGCTAAAATAATGTTAAGTAGTAATTTCCAGAATAATGGGTACACATAACTAAACTATACTAAAGCTTCTTGGGCATGATTTTTTGAATCGAAGATGGGGACAGACGAGGAGGAGGCATTTTTGACAGACTGCCATGATGACTGCCAACAATAGAACAAAAGAGACCTACAACTCCTAAATAAACTGTAACTGGCTCTTTTTAATGCACTTATGCAGATGTTAGCACAAGCAGGTGTCATAAATCCTGAGAACTAACAAGTTGCCATGGTCAAGAATATTGTCTTGTAACGTATAGGTAGCTTCAGCTTTGTACCCTTGATAGTTAAGGCCATGCTTTCCCATCTCTTTTACTATATCCACAATAAACTTTGACTTTGAAATTGTTGAATGTGAGAGCAAAAATACAGACTTGCAAAGTAATCAAGGCTTGTAGTTGACTTCACTTTCATGAGTATCTCTTTCTTTGTCCTCCTCAGCTGCCTCTGCCATTTACCGAGAAGAACAACTATCTCTTATCTCTGACATGGATCTTACAGTTGAACTAATTTCCTCGCTGATCACAGCAAAAGTCTCATAATAAAGAAATTAAATCATTAATAGGACTACTACTATGTACCATAGCTAAATATAACTTTGCAATAGACAATACATGATTTCTGTATAGCTATAATATATAGGGTGGTGCTGGGAAATAGCACATTTTCAATTGACGTTCAATGCACAAATAAACACATTGAAAAATACATTTAATGATGAAATGTATTGCACAGGATATGCAATTATTGATGGTAGTCAATATTCATTTTATGTTTTGAAGAAAACATGAAGGTGTTGTCCATTTCTCCGTACACATTCTGATAGCCTGTTATGGAATTTCTGCCTTGCTAGACGTAACATGTCAAGAGGAATGCCAGCAATTTCCTCTTCAATCCTCCTTTTTAGTTCAGCATTGGTTGCAAGACATGTGTGATACAAGTTCAAGTTGGGGAGCATGCACTGCTACAGTGCGTTGCCGCACCCAATACACGGCGAAACAACTCGGGATCCCAGTTAGCAAACCCCCCCCAGGCAGACACATGGTCCAGTCCTACCCTCCAGAAATGACTCTCTATCTGCTGCAGCCAGGTGTTGTGTGGGCGACCCCTTGGGCTGGTCCAGCTACTTGGGTCACCAACAATGAGGATCTTATGAGCCGATCATCCTCACTCCCTCACAATGCAGGTAATGTGCCTCATTCGGGACTCCATGAGCAACCACTCATTCTACACAAAGTCAAACCAATCGTACCCAAGGATTTTCCGGAGAGACACGGTACCAAAGGAGTCCAGTCTTCGTCTCAGGTCACTGGATAGCATCCATGTCTCACAACCATATAGCAAGACAGGAAGCACCAGTACTCTAAAGACTTGGACCTTTGTCCTTTTGCACAAATACACCACACACCCCTTTCCAGCGACCTTTTGACCTCCATGCTCTCCAAACCCGTCTACTGACTTAATAGGAAGAGTCACCAGAGACATAAATGTTACTGCCAAGGTAAGTAAACCTCTCAACAAGGTCAACTCTCTCTCTGCAAACAGACACACTTTTCTGTTCCTGGTATTAAAAGCCTATCTCTGGGGCAAAAGGACAGGACCCAATCCTAGCTAAAAATGCCTGTCCCAGTCACCCTGGGCCTAAACTTTTTAAATCCCTAAAAATCCATTTCTCATTTGACTGAGCAATGCTCTGCAGTGCTCAAACCAAAAACTTTTTATCTTTTTTTAGAAATTTAAAAAGAAAACGGAAATTGCACGCCTCCTTCTTTTAACCCTTCTCTTCCCCCCCAAAATTGATCTCATTATCCCCAAAAATTTTAAATTTACCCAATTATTGGTTTGGAAGGGAATCCCATCTTTTTTGTCTTCAAAAAAAATTCAGTGTAAGGTGTTTGATCCAAAAGCCCCGGGAATAACAAAAAGGGGGGTTGTAAAAGGAGCTTTTTGGGTGATTATGCACACCCTTACAGGGGGGTTAAAAAAAACACAACAGCACTACATTTTGTCCAATAAAAAAATAAAAGAAACAGCATTTTCCTATAGCGGGGCATATTTTGAAAGTAAATTATTTATCCATTATTCTAGCAATTCCCCAAGCCTGGAAATCCAGTTAAGGCCTTGCAGAAGTCAGAGCCTATCCTGGTAGTACTGGGTACATGGCAGGAACTTTCAGTGACCCCAGGAGACTGTTTTGGAATCTCAGCCTAGCCATTGCCTGTGTGGACTTTGCCCATTGTCCATACTTCTGTAGGGTTTATTCTCCTAGTATTAGTTATCCTCACACATGCAAAGATGTATATGTGTGTGTTGTTAATTGGAAACTTTGAATTGGCCCAGTGTGACTGAATGTGGACACCAACATTATATATACTAAAATCTGTTAAATCACTATTTTACCAATTTCCTTTGCAATCTATATTTTCAATTGTGATGCCTGAGACTTGGGGGAACTAATAAAATGTCGTAGATTACATGGCAGTTAATATAATCTACTTCTTTAGCCAAAGGCAATATTTAATGTTATAAAACAGGAGTTAATGGTATTCATCAATCAAGCATAATAATAATATTGTTTCATAAGACAGATGTTTAACCATTCTCTATATTCATTGTCTGAGGTCTCTCCGTCCTGGGGGACTCATAATGAGTTGGAGACTATCCCAGCCAAACATGGGGTGCAAAGCAGCACTACTCACTGGAAAGGAGAGCAGGATGTCGTATGTCGCATGCATTTCAAAACACATGGACTCTCTGAATTTGTATCCAAGCATTAACAGCTCTCAAACGTTAACCCCATTGCCTAAGAAGATTAACTCAAAAGGCAGAAACAACCTGTCGGTGCTTTTTAAAGTCCAAAGTGGTTAATGAGATCATTTGGTTCATTTTGATACAACCAGAAGAGTACAGTATATGTAAAGTGCTAACAAGCAGATTTTGTTTATACAGTCAAAGATGTGAAGCCTCCCCTACAATTTCAGTTTTTTTTTGTGTAGATTCTTAATGACAGTTATAACAAAAACTGCAAAACACATTAAGATGAAAATGTGTATTTTTTAGAAAGAGGTTGTCCTCATAATGTCGGGTGTCTCAAGAAAAGGGTCATAGTGCTAGAGAGAACTGCAAAGCAGAACCCTGCCAAATGATGTTTTTTAACTGGTGTATTTACATTGAAATTATATATATTATTTTAGCTAATGTGTTTACCCAAATTAATTTAAAGTTCAAAGCATTAATGTTTCAAGGCTTGGCATTCCATATATAGTTTTAAATAAAGATTATGTATGATTATTAAATGTCAATTTAAACTGTTTTAGTCAGTCAGTCAGTCATTATCCAACCAGCTATATCCTAACCAGGGTCACGGGGGCCTGCTGGAGCCAGTCCCAGCCAAAAAAGGGTGCAAGGCAGGAACAAATCCCGGGCAGGATGCCAGCCCACCGCAGTAAACTGTTTTACCTTCACTTTAATTTAACAGGACATAAAATCATGTCAGATACACCTGACTGATGATATGAAGTGGAAAAAATATGAGGTCTAGACACAAGCATTAAAGCATTCTGATATTTTAACTTTCCATATCTGTCCTTTTTTCCTTGTTGCCTCATTCTTATTCGAGTTCTAAATTTGTGCTGCTAGCAGAAGATGTTTCCATGTGTCCATTTAGGGTTTAGTTGTGGCCAAGAAAAAAATTTAAATCATGTTTTTGTCTAGAATGGAGAAAAATGTTTTATGTTAAAATAGAAGCCATTAGTGACCAATGCTATACAATGATACATTATGTAAAAAATATCCATGGGAAAAAGAGGGAAAAAAAATCTCATGTTTCTGGTATTGCATAATCCCCATATCAGTTTTTCAGTTATATGCTGAAAATGTGCAAAAACACATGCTTTTTGCTAAAATAATGTTAAGTAGTAATTTCCAGAATAATGGGTACACATAACTAAACTATACTAAAGCTTCTTGGGCATGATTTTTGAATCAGAAGATGGGGACAGACGGAGGAGGAGGCATTTTTGACAGACTGCCATGATGACTGCCAACAATAGAACAAAAGAGACCTACAACTCCTAAATAAACTGTAACTGGCTCTTTTTAATGCACTTATGCAGATGTTAGCACAAGCAGGTGTCATAAATCCTGAGAACTAACAAGTTGCCATGGTCAAGAATATTGTCTTGTAACGTATAGGTAGCTTCAGCTTTGTACCCTTGATAGTTAAGGCCATGCTTTCCCATCTCTTTTACTATATCCACAATAAACTTTGACTTTGAAATTGTTGAATGTGAGAGCAAAAATACAGACTTGCAAAGTAATCAAGGCTTGTAGTTGACTTCACTTTCATGAGTATCTCTTTCTTTGTCCTCCTCAGCTGCCTCTGCCATTTACCGAGAAGAACAACTATCTCTTATCTCTGACATGGATCTTACAGTTGAACTAATTTCCTCGCTGATCACAGCAAAAGTCTCATAATAAAGAAATTAAATCATTAATAGGACTACTACTATGTACCATAGCTAAATATAACTTTGCAATAGACAATACATGATTTCTGTATAGCTATAATATATAGGGTGGTGCTGGGAAATAGCACATTTTCAATTGACGTTCAATGCACAAATAAACACATTGAAAAATACATTTAATGATGAAATGTATTGCACAGGATATGCAATTATTGATGGTAGTCAATATTCATTTTATGTTTTGAAGAAAACATGAAGGTGTTGTCCATTTCTCCGTACACATTCTGATAGCCTGTTATGGAATTTCTGCCTTGCTAGACGTAACATGTCAAGAGGAATGCCAGCAATTTCCTCTTCAATCCTCCTTTTTAGTTCAGCATTGGTTGCAAGACATGTGTGATACAAGTTCAAGTTGGGGAGCATGCACTGCTACAGTCGCGTTGCCGCACCAATACCGCCGAAACACTTCGGATCCCAGTTAGCAAACCCCCCCCAGGCAGACACATGGTCCAGTCCTACCCTCCAGAAATGACTCTCTATCTGCTGCAGCCAGGTGTTGTGTGGGCGACCCCTTGGGCTGGTCCAGCTACTTGGGTCACCAACAATGAGGATCTTATGAGCCGATCATCCTCACTCCCTCACAATGCAGGTAATGTGCCTCATTGGGACTCCATGAGCAACCACTCATTCTACACAAGTCAAACCAATGCATTACCCAAAGATTTTCGGAGAACCGGGTACCAAAGGAGTCCAGTCTTCGTCTCAGGTCACTGGATAGCATCCATGTCTCACAACCATATAGCAAGACAGGAAGCACCAGTACTCTAAAGACTTGGACCTTTGTCCTTTTGCACAAATACACCACACACCCCTTTCCAGCGACCTTTTGACCTCCATGCTCTCCAAACCCGTCTACTGACTTAATAGGAAGAGTCACCAGAGACATAAATGTTACTGCCAAGGTAAGTAAACCTCTCAACAAGGTCAACTCTCTCTCTGCAAACAGACACACTGCTGATGGCTGTGCTCAAGAGGTCATTAAAGGCCTGGATCTTGTTTTTTATCCAGGACAATCGCAAGCCCAGACACTCAGACTCCTCACTCAGTCTCTTGAGCGCCACGAACAAGATCCATGGATTTTTCTTCACCAACAGATGCCCCACTGCCGCTGGACCCCACGACCTTGCCCAACACCCAGTCCATACAAGCACTGAACAGAGTAGGAGCAAGAACACACCTCTGACAAACCCCAGAATCAACTGGGAAAAACACAGAGGTCCTGCCTCCACTCTGCACAGCACTCACAGTACCAGTGTATAGACCTGCCATGATATCCAGAAACCTCGAGGCGATCCCACGAACCCTCAGGATGTCCCACAGGGTAGCTCGATCAACTGAGTCAAATGCTTTTTGAAATTCGACAAAGGTTGCAAAGAAACTGCCAATATTCGCATTTGCGCTCTATGAGAACCCTCAGTGCCAGGATGCAGTCGATGGTAGACTTCTTAGGCGTAAAAACAGACTGTTCCAGTCGCTAGTAGGTGAGCAAGTGAGCACGGATCCTATTGAGGATGACCTTACCCGGCACTGAGAATAGTGTTATCCCCCTGTAGTTGCTGCAATCCAGGTAATCACCCTTCCCTTTCCAGATAGGGACGACAAGACCCGTTTTCCAGTCAGTTGGGATGATGCCAGTCTCCCAAATGGAAGCAAAGATTGCTTGCAATGCCAGGAGGACAGCCTTACCACCAGCCTGAAGAAGTTCACCCCGGATACCACAGATCCCTGCAGCCCTTCCCCACCTCAGCTGGTTCAACACCTGTGCAATCTCAGTGAGTTTGGGTGGTTCACAGCTATTTAGAGGATCAGCCTCAAGAACTGTGGACCCAGAGATATACAACGTCCTAGCCAGAGGATCAGCTTTGAACAACTGCTCAAAGTAGCTAGCCCAGCAGGTCACAGCTGCAGTGTCATCCGTAAGGACCATTCCGTCAGCTGCCCTGACTGTGACTCTCCAAGGAACAGATTCAGATGTGTGTAATGCTTTGATTCCTCTATAAGCAGGACATGATACACTTGGCTTTTAAGATCTCCCCACAGAAAAAACACAAAACAGTGAGATCTGGTGATCTCAGAGGCCATAGAAAGTCAGCGTTGCGTGAAATGACATGCCTTCCAAATAATCGTTGAATAGCTGCCATTGATTGTCGGGCAGTATGCGAAATGACTCCACTTGGGGACTTCTTTTTTAAGGCTGAACCCATTTCTTCAAAATTATGCACCCATGTTGTTGTTGCATGAGCAGGATACCACGCGATCATGGCATCCTAACCGGTAATAACAGGCTTTCAGAAGGCGAACTCTCATTAAGCGCCTCTCCACTGCACCATTATAACTAATGGCAAGTGGTTCTAAAGGATGCATGAAACAACTGCTGACACCCCAGGGTCGCCAACACCTAGTTCTAAAATGTTTCCTCCTGTAGATAATTTATTCAAATCCTGCAGGCATAACAATACATCACACTGGTCACATAGTTTGCTGTAATGCTGAAAAATACTCGCTAACCTTCCTCCTATCATCACACCACAGCACCATAATGTTGCACATTGTCCTGTTGTTTATATATGACTTCCTGACCCTACTTCATCATCCTCACTGGACTGATTCTGTAGCTGCAAAAGAACATCTAGTTGCAGCAGAACTGTGAAATATGGAACGATTTGTTCTTCTTGGGCATTCATAGCAGGTGACATTTCTGTCATTTAATACTTACATTGTAAATTCATTATACTTTATCCTTTTCTTAAAAGGTACACATAGTCTAATTTCTTAAGCCTAAAAGCTCACGAGAAGTTGGGTTATACCACTTGGGATAGGTGTGTTTTATGGATTTACTGAATGCATGTACAAGCTGAGGCCGGCTCTGCAGCTGGGGCAAGAGGGGCAATGCCCCTTAAATAAATATCCTGCCCCTTAAATCAAACTTTTAGAGGTTTAGAAAGAAAATAATAGATTACCCACAAACTGAATATGGACAAGATTTACTACAGTAGCTGAAAAATCCACTGGAAAAGGCACAAATGAGATGATAGGTTTCACCTCTTGTTCGCTCTTTCCCTCCGTGCTTTTTGTCCGCAGGCTCACACAGACTCGGCAGATCCCCACTCACCCTCCCCAGCTAAACATCCAATCACTGTTAGTATGCAAATGACCCGGTGTCAGGTTTCTCAGTAGGCAGGGCAGAGCAAAATGAGCTGCGCAACGGCAGAGGCTTTGAGGAAGCAGCAAATCTCTGTCATCAATCATAGCGACTCGTGAGATAATTAACAACTAAAAATACATCTATATTTGTACAGTCAATGGGGACTAGTCCATTGTTCTTCTCACAGTTTCAGTCTGGTAGAGAAGTGTTTCTTTCTCGATCCCACAAGCACCACCACTGCATAGAGCCGACTGGAGGACCTGTGTCTGTCTGTCAGACCCTGACACAAAAGCCCACCCAGCTTTCAACTCTGCACTCAACAGTTTTCTCGTTTCATATACTGATGTAATCACAGCGATTTTAGTAAAGCTTATTCACTTTCCACCCCAGCTTCCAGCAGCTCACAAAGGGAAAGTTAATGCTGTGAGATGCATCCTTTTTTCCAAGCTTTTAAAAAGTGTGGCGCTGCTCCTGCCTGTACCAATAGCAGTAGCAATGATGCTGCTGCTACATCAGAGACGGGAGCTAGCATGTCTACTCCTGTGGCATCAACAGGCACTGCTTCTCCTGTACCTCTGCCAACAATTGCTGCCCCAAAGCAACCCACTCAGCTACCCAGTGACTTAAATGGCAATACACCATCCCAGCCAATACTGGTAGTTACCCCAAACGTGTATTTGGTGGTACAACATTAAGATCATTCAATCCTGCCTGGTACCGCACACACCATGGCTGGAGTACTCTGTTGTGCGGGATGCATGCTTCTGTTTCCCTGTCGAAATATGGCAGCACTGTTAATGAGAGGGATGTAGTTTTACCTTAACTGGTTTTAACAACTGGAAAGCAGCACTTGATCGAGACAAGGGGCTACAGAGGCATGTGTCCAGCCACAACCATGTGCATGCTTCAACCATCTGGACTGAGCATAAAAGCAGAGAGGCCACAGGGGGACTGTGGATTCAATGTTGGTTGGTAAAACACAACTTGAAAAAAACATTACTATGTCAAGAGTATTGGTAGTGCTATAAGGTTTCTCTGTGTAAATGAGTTGGGGCTCCGTGGGACTGCAGAAACCTTGAGACATGATGCAGTGGGTAATGATGATGACATTGCTTCAGGTATTTTTCTAAAACTGATGGAATATACCTTAGAGAAGGATGAGAAGCTAGCAAGCATTGCTAAGGGTATCCCAAAAATGCAAAATACACATCTAAGGATATCCAAAATGAAATTATCCAAACACTGGCTGACATGGTGCTTGGAGAGGTCAGGAAAAATATGAAAGTGCTGATTCTGCAGGGTTTTGCCTCAAAAGTGATGGGACCAGGGATAGGTGCAATGTGGAAAATTGTCTGTGATAATACGGTTTGTCAGAAATTCCATGCCAGAGGAGCATCTTATTGGGTTGCTTGACTTGCAACAACTTGATGCAGAGTACATCACCTCTGAGATACTGTTACACCTTTCTGATGCTGGCTACAGTGCTGACAGTATACTTAGCCAGTGTTATGATGGGGCTTCTGTGATGAGTGGGGTTAGAGGTGGTGTACAAGCTCTGCTCCAAAAGAGCTTGACAGATATGTCCCATACATCCACTGCTACAACCACCAACTGCACTTAGTGGTTGTGCATGCCATGCAGAGTGAGCCGTGTGCAAAAATTTTTAGCCTATCTAGTTCACTCTACAACTTTTTCACCACCACTATGTGCTCAATAAACATGATGCACCTTGTCTAAAAAGGCTGCTTGAGATCAGATGGACAAGCCACTATGAGGTGACAAGGTGCACTGTGGACAATCAAGAACAAATCCTTAGTATCCTATCTGAGATGACAGAGGATGATGATGCTGCAGTTGACCTGTGCACCGAGGCATCAGGCCTGCTATGCCAAATTAAGAGGCATCACTTCTTTGAGATTGGAAAGTTCCCAGTGCGGTGCTTGGTGTCTTGAAACCAGCAAATGCTATTCTACAGTCTCAGTCAGTTGATCTGTGCAGTGCTTCTGAGGTTGTTAGTGCAGCACTGGACTCCTTAAAAACATCTGAGGATGACTGTTGGGGAGTGTCATCTCCTGCTGAGGATGAGTCACATCCAACAAAGAGAAGGAGAACAATGAGCAAACACCTGGGTCAAAGTGTTGTGCTCTCAACTTTGGGCCATACAGACTCTGGTGACCCTACCATTTCCCCCATCAGTCTCTGAAAAGATCCCTGCTCAACATCCTTGACAGGGCCATTTCAGAAATGGAAACTAGATTTTCACACAAGAATATTGACCTGATGAGAGCCATATCTAGTCTTGCACCCAAATCTAGCATTTCTAGATCCCACCCTGTTGCACCCTCTGGCTGTGATGGCTGGCACTGTAGCAGATGTTGTAAGTCTGAAAATGAAGTTCTTGTGGCAAAACAGATGCTGCTCAAAAATGTTCAAAGGAAACAGACCAGTCCACTGTGTGTAAACTCCTGCAGGAGTACAAGGAAGCCTTTCCTGAGTTGCATAAATTGTATGTAACAGCCCTGGTAATTGGTGTGTCTTCAGCATCGTGTGAGAGTTCCTTCTCCACTTTGTCACGGTCCTAACCCCTATCGTCACACCATGTTACATAAAAGAAAGAGGAATTTGGTGATCTTGGCCCATGAGAAGTCCATAACAAATAACTTGGATATGGATGAATTTGGAAGAGTTTTGCAAAGGGAAACAGGAGACTGTTGTTGTAGAGTGGATTGAGGAGAAAGGAGAGTGGAGCTGTTCAGTTGCAAACAGAGAGTTCAGTTGCTTGCAAAACAAACAAGCTTAAAAAAACAAAAGACAAAAAGAAGAAAAAGTTCAAATGTTCTGTTCTAAATCTGTTGTGTTCTACAAATTAGTTTGAGAATTGTAGGAAAAGACATGGTGAATTTTTTTTTTAATTACTATGCCAACCCTTTTTAGTTTTGTAAATATTGGCTATATTGAGAGGTCTTATTTTATTCTTACTTTATTTTGCAAATTTATTTGAGAATTAGGCCATCCAATTAAGATAATTTTATGTTGTTGGTTGTAAAGATCTGGATGGATATTTTATTTTATTCTTTATTTTATTTTTTATCTATTTTTCAGTTTTATTTTTCAAGACTTGGTGAATTGTTTTTTTTATAACTTGGCCTACCCTTTTTAGTTTTGTTAATATTGGCACTAGTGAGAAGTGTTATTGTTGGGTTCGAATATATTTGATATAGACCATCCAATTAAGGTAAATGTCATGTTTTTAGTTGTTATAATCTGATGAGGAATATTTTATTATATTTTTTGTTGTTTTATTTTTCAGTTTTCCTCCTGAGGGATTGCCACCTTATCGTGGTCAGGGGGTTTACGTGCCTCAGTGACCCTAAGAGCTACACCAGCAGAAGCTTAGCCTTCAGGTGGGACACCCAAGTTGGACAGGTCTTAGGGTAGAGGCCTGACAAAGTGCAATCCAATTACATGACAAAACAGTTATCCAGAGCACCCCACCACCACCACCCCACCCCTTTCCCGCCTCCGTCGCCACCATGTGCCCCCTTCACATTTCTGTCTGCCCCCTCATATATGCCTGTCTAGAACCGGCCCAGTGTACAAGTGTGTACACAGCAGCTCGACTGGCTCAGAAATGTCACTGGCCACAGAGAAATGCCCTGCCATTCTCGATGGCCTCTCAACCCCTGCTTCAAGATAAAGGGATTTGTTAAATACAAGCATACTCGTTAGGTGCGTAATATAATCTTGCTGTAGACTCTCTAGTTTTGCTCACAGTAACATTGAATGCTTTCAGGGATTTTGGTACCTTTAAGTGGACTTGTGCAAAGCTGAGGACACACATTAATTCTGGTATAGAGTCTAGACAGATGAGATTGAAAAATGAAAATCAGTCATGGATGGGCAATTAGAATTTCCCCTCAGTTTAGTATCAGACATTAAAGTTGTTTTGATCTAAATGTTTGACAGTGGCAAAAATAAGATTTATGTTGTAAAATATGTACTTGCACTTGTAAACTTAAACAATACAAACAATCTACAAAGCTCCAAAGCTGTTAAGAAATGTAAGCTGTAAAGATTGGTCCTCCTTACGGCAGAAGCAAAGACACAATGAAGCTGGACAGAACATCTGTATCTAGAGGTGCCTCTAAAATCATTGTGGTGTTAAGAATAATTTTCCTCTTTTTTACAAAGAAACTGTAAGAGAGAAACCTACCCTTAACAGCAAGTGCTACTGTGTCGGATGTCTATATAAATTTAGTTGTTGAAGCTATGTTTATTGTACTTTTATTTTTTGTTTGTCCTCACCAAAGTTACCAGAGTAACTGACCTATTTATGAAATGCTTAAATGGTTTCTTCTTGTCTATATTTATTATATTTTTATTATAGTTCTAAAAAGCATCATCAAAATATGTTACAGTATTTTACTTCAGTTGTATGCGTATAGTCTCAGGTAGCATTTTCTTTGATGGCTGTTTTCTACCTTACAGTTGCTTTAAAGTGGATATAGAAAATGGTTGGGCAGAAAATAGTGAAATGGCTTTTAAGAGTTAGTATTTATTCAAAATTTAAAGAGACCGGCTATCAGGATAGCTAAGAGGATTATCTTGCATTCCGGAATTTGGGGTGATGCAGTTTAAGGTTCCTAATACTGTTCAATTGAATTAATTTTTTGAAAAAGATGGCAAGTATGAGATAAGAGTAGACAGCGCACTGTGAGAGGAATCATTTATTGTTTTAATGGGTAAAAATATAGATGGGAACTGCAATATGTGCTTTACAGCATGAACAAGGGAGAAACATGCTCTTAGCTGATAGACTGATGAAGACAAATTTCAAAAATTCTGCAGCAGTTCATCATGAAAGTGCAGCTTCCTGAAATTATTTAAACTGAGTAATTTACTTTAGTCCAATGTTGCAAATGACAGTAGTACACCAGAAATTCTGAATCAGCCATATAAAAAAATAAGACACTTCTATAACATTAACAACGTTCCTCTGATGGCTTTCTTGGAAAATAGCTTTTCTAGATAACATTTTGTTCTTAATGCGAAAGCTAAATGTAAGTCTATTGCCATTTACAGCGACATGTCATTATACCCCAGATAAAAACAGCATTTAGTTGAAAATGGCACATTTTAAAATAAGCTCAAACAGTAATATGTAGGAACATAAAATAGTTTACAGAGAGTCTGCCACTCAGCCATGTCGCTGCTTATTAATTCCAATTCACATAACATTATGATGATAATGTCAAGTTGAGATTTAAAGGTCTAAAAAATAATTTACTAAGACTTCTAAGTCTTTTTTATAACGTATACTTTTAACTTTCATACCCCTACCCCCCACCATTTTGTACTGAAATGTAACATTTTTACTTCCTACATGCAATACTTGACATTTATTTGCATTTAATTTCATCTGCCACATGTCTGCCTAAGTTTGATGAAAATTAACAGTTCTGTCAGGTGTCTTCTGAAGATCAGTTTGTTTTATCTTTTCACATTAATCATACCCTCCAGGCCAGGAATACATTTAGTAGCTCTTCTCTGGAACTTCTCAGGCATTGCTATAATGTAGGAGCCAAATCTGCAAACAACATTACAGATATGGTCTGATAAGTACATCTGTTAATATGCACTCCATCCAGTGCACCTTTTCACACAATGTCCCAATAACCTTTATTGCTTGATACATTGTCTGTTTTAGTACTGTGATACCTCCACACAGTGTATTGTATTCGGTGTACTTTGTAGCTCCTGACTCCTATTGTTTGTGTATGATTGTTTTTCACTTCTTATATGTAATGCTTTGCATCTGTTGTATTAAAGCCTTCTACACAAAATGTGTCAGTCCATTTGAAAAGAATATGAGAATTTATTGTTGAGTGTATCAAGATGCTAACTTCATTACCTTTGCATCGAATCATTTATATATTATCAGTTAAATTAAAAGAGTAGCTTGCCTGTGATTGATCCCAGTGAATGCTCACATTTGACATCATTCAGAAAAATACCTTTCTGTGTTTAAGACCCTTCTGTTCTCATCTGCCTTTATCGTGTTATTAAGGTAAATAAATGGGTCACTAATGATATACAACATCAGAAGCTAAGCTAGATAATGTAATATGTTTTACAGCTATCTGAATTATCTGAATGACTTCAGTTATAAATATCTACCTTTCCACCAAATTGTACCTTACAGAAAATATTGTAACTGCTTAATTTTTCTTGCTTGTACTCATGAAATAGTAGTAGTAATCGAATAGAAGATTAAGATAATTTTGTGTGATAAATTAATATTATTATCACAAAAATGCAAAAGTTTGATGTTTTCCTTGCATACACATGCAGTATTAATGAAACTGTAACAAACAAATATCAAAGTCAGAAAAGAAAATGTCATTGCAATTAAAGGAATGCATATTTTAGCCCTGTGCAGTCACTTTGGCATTTTATTTATGGCAACAAAAGCAAATTATACTTCTGATTAGCATAAAGTCTGGAAACATTTCCTTACTTGGACTGGTAAAAGAGACTTTCTCGAATAGCACATTGAATTAAGCAGCTTCAAGCAGAACGGAAAGTGGCCTCTTATTCTGCAGGTGGGAAGAGGACTATTTGCAGCTATTATCGTGACTCATAATAATGTTTTATTATTTTATTTAATAATTTGTTTCTCCGGGAACCAGGTTCATCTATTTAGCCTTAAATTCTGCATTACCTAAAAACTAATGTGGCTTCCAGCTGTAGCTAAGAGCAAGTTAACTATTGACATCATGTAAAAGTTTGCCAGCTTGCATTCACTATTAAGTACAATGAGAGTGCAGAAGTGTGAATTCCTATAAACCTCTCTTTGTTAGTTTTCAGTGGGCACCTTCTACAACACATCTACCAGTGGGATTTGTAGCAAGTGATTGAAAATTAACTTCTCAAATCAAGTGTAAAGCCTTCATAAAATCAGGATATGCCTTATCTTCAACAAAATGATTAGGTGCAGATAGAAATTTGTATTTGTTAAGTCCCTACTCATGTTATAGGATAGTAAACAAGCAAATCAGTAAATTAAATTAAATACTTATTTGATCACGTATTCAGCAATTAATTTAACAAAAGTGTACCATGGATGCTTTTCCATTAAATTTACTTTACTGCCCTTTTTATATACCAGAAACTTTATAGTTATAGTTATAGTTTATATAAGTTTATATACCAGAAACTGGCAATGGCTATAAGAAAGATGGTCCAGTAGGTAAACTAAAACATATACTAGGAGTCTCAAAGCATGTAAATCCCAATAAATTCCAAAAACAATTCCTAAAATGCCCACAAATGGAGTGTATACCGCAGACCGCAGCTAGATATAAGGGAAATACAGAATCTTTATAAAATTAAAAAAGGTAAAAGTGTTTATTTCTGCAAAAATCCTTGTAGCAAGACTGAAACTCTGTAGAGCACAAAAGGCAAAATTTAGTTGCCTAAAACAAAAAGGAATGTAAACAGGGTCCCAATGTAGGAATCCAGAATCTGGTCAGAAAGCAGTAAGGTTCAGAAATCCATTAAATCAAAATAAATACCAGAAGACTCACCAACTTCCTAGCATGTTTGAAATTAACTGCCAGGAAGTGTGGAAGACTCTCCGAATTTATAGGGCAGAGGGCAATTCCTGGCAGTAATTGGCAGGTGGTCCTGCCTCTTGGGGATCACCCATAAAACACATGGATCACAACATTTGCAGCTTATAAACTTGGTGAAAAGCAAAGGATAATGCACATAGTCAACAAAAGCCAAATTATCTGAAATAAATAATACAAAAATGAACAAAACGGACATAAAACAAGGCTTTGTACCCCCTGGAACCCCCTGGCTATAAAATGACACTTGCCTTCTGCACAGAATTTCAAATCTCCAGTAAAGATGTTGTCACCCAGCACCATTAAAAACTAAGGGATTCTTCTTGTAAATATTTGAAACTCTTTTCAGAGCGTATGTACATAATATATTTTATAGGCATTGACTACAGGGTTAACTAATGCCTAATGGCTCCCATCTAGAAGTCATTGAAGTATGACTTACAACATGTGTGTCTGCCTTTGTTTTTTGTGTATCAATCCATCTCCTTTAGCATGGTGGAATGTATTGTTAATGTCTGAAATGTGCCATTTCATGATGAGTCATGGTCCTCTGCAAGACAACATCCTGGATTAACTGTTCAGTCCATTGTTAGCCACTGAAATTTGTAGAAGCAACTAAAATAAATCAATTCTCTTTGAAATGTGGTAAACTGAAGTCTAGGTTAAAAAATAACAGGAACAGGAGGGAAAATATGCAGACACAAATTGTACCAGTCAAGAGTGCACCTTTAGCAAATTCCAGTAAACAACTGTTCTTCTGGTCAGACAAAAATCTTTTCTCCACCTCTAACTGATACTGGGCCTTTCTCTGATATGGTTTGGCGTAATATGGCATGTGATGACACTGGGTTTATACAATTCTGGACCCAGCAAACTATTGAAGACAAGTATGTGTCCATTTGCAATGAACGCTGGAAAAAGATATTGATATTGAAAGAAAGACTTATGGGAAAATAGCCATAGTTTATTCCTGTACAGAAATTGGACTCACAAATTTTAAGTGGGCAAACTTTGCAGATGATAATCACTTTATGCTGGTTGTCATGTTGACCATAAAGACATAGTCAGTTGTGGGCATTTACAGAGTGGGCTGTCCGATTTTCAAAAAAAGACACATCTTTATTTTTCAATAGGTTGGCCCACTCAACAGTGGAACCTCGGGTCACGACTGTAATTCGTTCCAAAACTCTGGTTGTGACCTGAAATAATTTTCCCCATAGGATTGTATGTAAATACACTTAATCCATTCCAGACCGTATAAACTGTATGTAAGTATATTTTTTTTAAAGATTTGTAAGCACAAAAATAGTTATTTATACCATAGAATGCACAGTGTAATAGTAAACTTAAAGTAAAAACATTGAATAACACTGAGACAAACACCCAGGCTCCTGCGACCTGCCGTTCTTTCCTGTTCTCTTCTTTTTCACTTCAACTGACTTGCGCTTCTATTTATGAAGAGGACGTGGTAGTCGTGGCAATTGCCGATGCAGACCGCTTCTCACCTGTGCACTTAGGTGAGAAATGCCCACATCACAAACTCCTCAGGAACCGCTTCAGCCACACACCACCATGCCCACACGCGAATGTGGTGACTATTTATTAAAACTGGCCTTTTTTGATGGGAGCTGTGTACCTGCTATACCACAGGAGGAAGCTGGGTTGAGAGGAGGTTACAGTTTTAAGGGAGAGTCCATCTGCGTGATGCGTCTCTCTCACTCTCTCTGACATTTTCTGCTCCTGGCGGAGGGGGTGTGAGCAGAGGGGCTGTTCGCACACTGGCCTAGAGGATACGGACGCTCCTCTAAAAAATACTGAAATGCTGCTTTGTCCGGTGGTGCTTCGCATACTTAAAAGCCCGAACAGCCCTATTGATTTTTGATTGTTTGCTTTTCCCTCTCTCTGTCTGTCTCTCTCTCTCTGACATTCTCTGCTCCTGACACGCACACTTTTAAAGAGGAACATATGTTTGCATTCTTTTACTTGTGAGATGGAACTGTCATCTCTGTCTTGTCATGGAGCACAGTTTAAACTTTTGACCAAAGAATGTTATTTCATGTCTAGAGGGCTCTAATAATGTTAAAAAACGTATTTAGAAGGTTGTAAACAGGTTTTCTGTGCTGTAACTGTGATAATATTTGATTTATCAATAAAGAATCCTACTTTGCGGAAATGTATTTATCGCGGTAGAGTCTGGAACAGATTAACCGCGATAAATGAGGGTTTACTGTATACTAAAAACCAAGGTAAAATTAATACTAATTAGAGCAAACTCTAAATATATCCAGTTAAGGAAGTATACTAGTTCATCAGAATTCAATGGACAGTGCATTATAGAAACACTTGTGTACTTGTGCCTGTATTGTTAATTTTAGTAGACAGATTACAGTCCAACTGATGAGAGATACATTGCTGATCTGTGGTGAGCAGTTCTAGTCAAGTCCTATTCTATACCTTGAAGACATATTGTAACCTCTGGCAATTCCTGTCAGCTCAGATTTAGCATTGCTTTGGTTGATATCAGTAAAAAAAAAGGTCAACACTGCAGTGGACCACCACTAAATTATCCTTCCTGCAGGCTTTGTAGATTTTTTCTCCTGATAACTCCAAGTGAATTAACCCACCAGTGCTGATAAGTAATACAGTCCAGTGATTTGCACCTGGAGGCACTCAGGTTTATTGTGTCTGTTTTGCCCTAAAGTAGTACTTTCTTCTGGAAATTACAAAGAGTGAAAGGAGAGTCACCACCTCGACCTAGCAACTATTCAATAAGAGGGAATGGTAGGATTGAAAAGATAAGAGAAACAGAATTTAAAGAAAAAATACCTGAAGAGAGTTTCTTTCAAACTAAAGGAGCACAGATGGTGTGAAAGGATTAAAGAGGAGACTCACAAAGCCATATTTCAGACTTTTAAGGAGTACTCAATTGATGTTTTGCACCTGGATCTCCATGAATTGGGGTATTTGAACCCCCAAGTGCATGTTTTGGTATATTGTGTATATATCTTCCAAATAGTGAGCATTACTGGATAGACAAAACTCTTTGGGCCATTTGTTAGTAGCAGAATGGTGTTCATAGCATCTCTACAATTTGGTGAATTAGTAAAGAGCTGTGTCCTACCTTTAGTGATAAAATAGAGCCTGGGTGTGCTTCATATGAACAGTCTGGTCATCTCTAGTAAGTTGTGCACTCATTACATAAAGAAAAGTAGAAGTTTGCATTGCATTGCATTTGCATCTGCATTGCAGTTCTTGGTTTAAGAGGCAGTGATGTACAGTAAGAATCCTGGTAAGGTTACGATCATTTTTACTATACATCTTCACTCTTGAACCAATTATGTCAAATGCAGTATATTTTTGCAATTACATTCTAGCAAATTTGTAGTTTTTTGTCAATCGAACCTTTAACCTTTGAATTCAGTTTTTATTTATACAACATCTTGGCAAACCATCAAGCAAAGAATAGTCCTGTACAGCATTTCATAACAGGCCATGCTTACAGACACACCTTAAGTCACTCACACTGGGTCAGTTTACAGTTAGCAGTCAGCCAAGTAACAGGATTGTGGGAGAAAACCTTTGCCAACACAAGGAGAAAGTCCAAACTCCATAAACAAGGCACCTCAGCCAAATGATAAAGCTGCTGTGAGGCAGCAATGCCTTCCCTATGTAGTTCAGTAAAGCCAGAGGTGTGAGTGACTTGAATAGTGAAAGAGAATGAACAGTCTGAATTAGCGTTGATTGATAGAGGTCTGACCTGTGACACCTGCTTCAATTTATGGACCTAATAAAAAGCATAATGTGCAGGAGAATGTGCAACTAAGTCAGAAGCCAAGAATATGTAGGACTTGAGGCAAGATGCTAGAGAAAATAACCTTGCTGGGTTTAAAAAGCCACAAGACCACCAAGCCCTTACTGGTCATTCTTCCCAACATGAAGTAGCTGAAATAGTTCAGTATTGATTTGATGCACAGTCTCAGAAGATTAGCTACAGTGGATCTTTTAAAAAAAATAGAAATTCCACCTTTTCCCAGCATCTTAGATGGAGGCAAAGTACTATAGTCAGATGGCAGTGGCACAAAATGCCACAGCAGAAAATTGGAGAAATAATAAATAAACCAGAGCGCAGAAGAGATTTGGAAAAATTGCATAACAGCAAAAAGTCACATTACCAGTTCTCTTAAGCTTAGCCAATGATAAGCAAACCAGTGATTGAGGATTGAAGATTATTACTGGGATTATAACACACACTGAAAATTAAGAAGAACAAGATTGCCAGAGCTTTTTATACAGTTAAGAGTATTTTAAAAGCTCAGTTGTAAAGGACACAGTTAACTATTGTAAGAGCAGCAAAGATCGGTAAGATTAGCTTAAATTTTCTTCTTTTTGTTAAACTTCTTGCTGCTGCATTTTGCACGGTCTTTAACTGATTTATGTCTTTCTTAAACATTCCTGTCAGGAAAACGTTACAATAACCTAGTAAGCCAAAAACAAACGTGTGAATTAATTATTGAGCATTATTAGATAGTATAAATGCTCTAACTCTTGCAGTGTTCCTTAAGTGAAAAAATAGACATACTTCTTTAGAAAATTAAGTAATACTTTGTTAAAATACAATATTCATCGTTACACAAAGAAAATAATTGACATAGACAGCTATGTATGCAAATCTAACCCTTGCCCAGAAAGGAGAGAACTTATAGCACTCCACAGAGTGGTGCATTGTTACTCTAGTCTTACATTGATTGTTACTGTAATGTATTATTTATAATTTCTGGCTCTATGCAAAGTAAATATCTTTTAAAATGACAAATAAATATAAAGATGGGAGCAAAATTATGACAGATTTGCTAGTGTGGCTGAGTAATTGCGGTAGTAATCTGGGCTCAAGTTCAGCCCATTCATTGTGTAGCATTTCCACATTTTCTTCTGGTTACTCCACATTCCCCTTACATTCTGAAGAAGAGTGCAAGTGAGAATGAGGGGTGGTGCCAGCACTCCATTTATACTTGCTGAAATAAGCTCTGCTATGCGATGACTCAGCCATAAAAAATGGTAGATGGGTAGATAAAGGCACTGTAATGTAGGGTGCCTTTATGGTACTACTAACAAAAACGAGAAAAACTAAATTAACAGTTTACAGTTAAGGTTCCCAACGGGGCTGAAGAAATCTAGGGGGCATTTCTGGACCAAGATATATTAAGGGGGCATTGAGGACCAGCTGGCGTCCCCTTGGGCAATACTTGCAAGAACGCTCTGAAAAGTTTGATTAATACTAAAAATCATCAAACACATGTTTCAACCAATTATTTTAAATGTCCATTTAGAAAGACCCGTCCGTATTAAATAGTAGATATTGGTACATTCAAAGGAAAACTTGCGTGTTCCTACTTATTAAAAACTAGGGGCTTCTCGCCAACCCCCCGGCTACGCTACTCACCAGCCACTTCACATCTTTGCCGAGCGCTCATGTATGTGGATTTCACTTTCACCAAACAACAAATCTTTTAATTCTCATGGAAAGGCCTCTTCATTGGGAAGAAACACTACTTTTCCCTGATGGCCAACAAATTAGACGATCTACAAGTCTCCCATCATCATATTTAGCCAAAAGAGGATTTAGCATGGTCAACAATCTATTAACAAAGAAAAGAAACAGATTGTCAGTAGTGGAATGCGGCAATTTAAGACTGCCGATGACAAAAGTGGCACCAAACATCGAAAAATTTGTGTCATCACACCAAGCTCAGCCCTCTCACTAATAATATTATATTCATTTTTTTAATAATATATATTTTTTTAATCATATTTTGGGCAATACACCAATATTGATAATACCTTTTAATAAAATCATTTAAAAAATCTGTCCTTGTTTTTCAATATATACTGTAGTATAGTATAGTTCACTCAAGGAATCACTCTTTGAAAAAGTGGGTTCTGACCCAAAAAAGGTTGAGAACCTATGGTTTAAAGGAAACAGAAACAAAAGACTGGAATATTTAAGGAAATGTAGGTAACCATTTGTGGAAATTTTAGGTGTGTTTATCTTGTGCCTATTACAAAATTGCATATTGTTAAAAAATGATTATTGAGCATTTGCCTTAGAAATCTGTTGGCCTCACTTCCTGAGGAAGTACTGATTTGCTTATGATGCCGATCCAGCTCTGCTTTGGGTGCATTGTACAGGCCCAATACTTTTAAGCTGTTTTAGTTGACATTTTCAGAAAAGATGTGTGGGAAACCTTTTATTTGTACGACATAAAAATGAAAATGACATGAAATTTTATTTGAGCAAACCTTTAAAATGAAATATCATTAGGTCGGAAACAATATTATCATTTCCCTAACAGCCCATGAACAGTGATTTTAATAAAAATACTTGAGACACAGTCATCAAACTATTCAGCAGAATCTTAGATCAAGATAATGAATGACCAGCATCGGTTTGGCAGCTGTAGAATAACCCAGAGATGGACAAAAAGGAAAATGAATTAAAGAAGACTGAACTTCAAAATGTCAGATGAGATCAATGCTTTCATTGCTGTCCTAAATATCCAATAGACACTGGTGTAAGACTATCTGTTATGTTTCCAAGGTCATTTCAATATTGTCATTTCAGAAGTAATGTTCTTAGTAGATATCTTCACAACTATGGACAAGAAACTTAACATTTTAAGCTTTGGGCTGTACCAGTATCTTTCAAATTCATACCTGCTCTGTTCCTCCCTCTATATAAGTGATTATCCTGCCATCAACTGTTTATGTACAACTCAAACCACACAGCCAAACCTTAATATTAGGTTTTAACAATATTTTAAAAAACCTTAAATGTAAATATATGTTATCTGCCCTAATTTTTAGTCATTTCCTTTATTAGGTAGGCACTATGACATGCCAGCTCAAAGAATTCTGATCAAAAGATTAGTAATTCAGTACCCACCACTAAATTTATGTTCTGCCCTTAACAAGCCTCAAGCTTCCATTGCTGCAGTCATAAAATAATAGATCAAACAATTTTAAATTATCACAGTACTGTCATATGCCACTGGAAGAGGTGTCTGCTAAATGTACAATACAGAATAGCATTCTGAAATCCACTTAATCCAATTCAGGGTCGCGAGGGCTTAGTGCTTATCCCAGCAGGGTGCCAGTGTCTATTGCAGGGCCCACTCACATACACACACACACACACACACACACAGGCCGAGCAAATCTGGAATCATGGTAATGTGGAAAGACAATCTGCACAGACAGGAAGAGAATGTGCAAATAGAACACAGGCAGACTAAGACGCTGTATCTGGAAGGCAACAGCTGTTAGCCCAGTTCCACTGTGCTCCACTAAATGTAAAGAAATAATAATTTTAAAAGGTGTTTTTCTTTTAATTTACTAGAAATTCTGGTAAATATATTTTTTTCTCCTCGTTTACACTTGTTCCATGATAAAATCTTCAATTTCCTTCCTTACTCATACAGTATTATGTATATTCATATATATATATATATATATATATATATATATATATATTTATATATATATTGTAAAATGACACAAAGAGCACAGATAAACAGTTGGGGTACTACCTTGGTAACCCCTGCATTATCTGAGATTATTTTGTGTAAATCAACACGCAGTTAGTTGCAGAGATGTCTTTACAGACACAAGTGCAAACAGAACCAAAAAAGGAAGAGGTGGGTCCAGGGGAGGAGGTACACAGGAGATGACATCAGTGATAGTAGCGCCATCAATCACCTGGGGCCTCATGCATAACGCCATGTGTAGAACTCACACTATAACAAGACGTAAGCACAAAGGCCAAAATGTGCTTATGCACAGAAAAATCCAGATGCAGGAATCTGTGTGTACTCCAACTTCTGCTCCATAAATCCCGGTCAGCGTGAAAACTAACGCAAGTTCACGCCTTCTGCCCCGCCCCAACTCCTCCCAGAATTATGCTTCTTTGAATATGCAAATCAATATAAATCGCCTTTAAATTCAGCCTTCTGTGAAAAGATAATGGGAAAAGCACGGGGGAAAATATAAGAATTTCAGCAAATACCAAGTGAAGGCAAAAGAAAATTATACTATTTCTTTAATTAAACTGTGGTATAATCAACAAAAGGAAGTTGAGTTGAGTAGTGACATAGCGTGTTGGAGAAACTTGAAAACTCACATATAAAAGTCGCTGTGAAAAGGCGCGTCGTAGCCCACCATCTGAGTGTCATATGAAAGTTTATTAGGGTACAGACAAAAAAAATAGGCACACAGTTGGAGAAAAGCATGAAATGTCAACTTCAATCTCGAAATTTCCACTTTAATCATGTAGTTTATTTTGTCATTAAAGTAGAACATCATAAACTTAATCTTAAAATTATTTAATGTACTAGTTTATCAAATCCTATTGTAACTAAAATAGCACGTTAAATGCTTTGTTTTGTATTTGACCTTCTATGTGCTCTGTGTGTGTGAATCACGATGTGCTTCCGTTCTTTCTCTTTCTCGGACAGGACACAGAATCCATTACATTTGTGATATTACAGCTCTCTGAATAACTAAAATACTGACATGTATATGTGATATCATTTTCATGATGATAGGAGTTAAAGCACGTTATTAAACATGGGTTACACGGCGCAGTGATGAAATTATTTATTGCAGCAGTACTCATGGGCGGCTCTAGGCTTGTGGCAGCCCTGGGCAGAGAAAAAATCGGTGGCCCCTTGCCCGCCAATGTCAGTATAGTATCTTATGCACAGTGGATGGCCACGTCCGTTGCGGACACTGCAGAGCCGCCTCATGCTCATGACACAAGCGTTTAACTTTTGTTGAAATTTGCCGCTGTGTTTTTAGCTTTATCGTTATTTTCTCTTTCTGTTTTATATTCAACTAGCAAAATACCCGCGCTTCGCAGTGGAGAAGTAGTGTGTTAAAGAAGTTATGAAAAAGAAAAGGAAACATTTAAAAAATAACGTAACATGATTGCTAATGTAATTGTTTTGTCACTGTTATGAGTGTTGTTGTCATATATATATATATACACACACACACATATAAACATATATACATATAAACATATCTACATATACACATATCTACACATACACATATCTATATATTATATATATATACATATACACATCTACATATATATACATACCTAAATTTGGAAGTTACATACCTAAATTTGGAAGTTACATACCTAAATTTGGAAGTAATAGGAAACTAAAAAAATCTCCACGATGGATTAATAAAGATTTAAAAAAGAAGTTGCAAAGGAAAAACTGCTGTATAAGGCATATAAGACTAATGACTGCAAAGAGAACCGTAGCGCGTATGAGAAAATGAGGGCAACCATTAAGAAGGATATCAGGGAGGCTAAAAGACAGTTGGAGAGGAATATAGCAGATAAGGCGAAAGAAGACCCCAAGAGATTCTTTCAGTATTTTAGTAGTAAAAGAACAGTTAAGGAGGAGGTCAAGTTCATCAGGAATAGTAAAGGGAATTAAAAGATACAGACAATGAAATAGCAGATGCCCTAAACTTACATTTTTCTGAGGTGTTTACAAGTGAGCAAGTGGATAACCTGCCAGAGGTAAACGCAACTACTAAGGAGGTACTGAGGGATTTGGAAATTGTAGAGGGAGAAGTGCTGCTCAGATTAAATAAGATGAAATCAAACAAATCACCAGGCCCAGATAATATTTATCCTCGTGTTCTTAAGGAGGCTAGTGAGTACATATATAAACCCTTGACACACATTTTTAGGAAGTCACTGTGCACTGGAGAGATTCCAAAGGACTGGAAAATGGCAAATATCATCCCATTATATAAAAAGGGTGACAGGGCAGATCCAAGCAACTATAGGCCAGTAAGCTTAACAAGCATCACAGGAAAATTAATGGAAGGAATTATTAAGGATAAGATTGAGCAACACATGACAAGGACAGGAGTTATTCTGAACAGTCAGCATGGGTTCAGAAGGGGAGGTCGTGTTTTACTAACATGTTGGAATTCTATGAGGAGGCAACAAAAGGATACGATCAAAGTGGAGCTTATGATATTATTTATCTGGACTTTCAGAAAGCATTTGATAAGGTGCCACATGAGAGGTTGGGCATCAAGTTAAAAGAAGTGGGAATTCAGGGTGATGTTTTTAGATGGGTGCAGAATTGGCTCAGACACAGGAAGCAGAGGGTGATGGTGCGAGGAACCTCATCAGAACTGGCCGATGTTATGAGTGGTGTTCCACAGGGGTCAGTGCTAGGGCGCTGCTATTTTTAATATATATAAATGATTTAGATAGGAATATAAGTAACAAGCTGGTTAAGTTTGCAGATGATACCAAGATAGGTGGATTAGCAGATAATTTGGAATCCGTTATATCATTACAGAAGGACTTGGATAGCATACAGGCTTGGGCAGATTTGTGGCAGATGAAATTTAATGTCAGTAAATGTAAAGTATTACACATAGGAAGTAAAAATATTAGGTTTGAATACACAATGGGCGGTCGAAAAATCGAGAGTACACCTTATGAGAAGGATTTAGGAGTCATAGTGGACTCCAAGCTATCAACTTCCAGACAGTGTTCAGAAGCCATTAAGAAGGCTAACAGAATGTTAGGTTATATAGCACGATCTGTGGAGTACAAGTCCAAGGAGGTTATGCTCAACCTTTATAATGCACTGGTGAGGCCTCATCTAGAGTACTGTGTGCAGTTTTGGTCTCCAGGCTACAAAAAGGACATAGCAGCACTAGAAAAGGTCCAGAGAAGAGCGACTAGGCTGATTCCAGGTCTACAGGGGTTGAATTATGAGGAAAGATTAAAAGAGCTGGGCCTTTACAGTTTAAGCAAAAGAAGATTAAGAGGTGACATGATTGAAGTGTTTAAAATTATGAAGGGAATTAGTACAGTGGATCGAGACTTGTATTTTAAAATGAGCTCATCAAGAACACGGGGACACAGTTGGAAACTTGTTAAGGGTAAATTTCGCACAAACATTAGGAAGTTTTTCTTTACACAAAGAACGATAGACACTTGGAATAAGTTACCAAGTAGTGTGGTAGACAGTAAGACGTTAGGGACTTTCAAAACTCGACTTGATGTTTTCTTGGAGGAAGCAAGTGGATAGGACTGGCGAGCTTTGTTGGGCTGAATGGCCTGTTCTCGTCTAGATTGTTCTAATTCTAATTCTAATTCTAATATATATACACATATCAACATATATACACGCATACATATACATACATACATACACACACACATACATACAAATCTACATATATATATATATCTACATATATACATATCCACATATATATACTGTACACATATATATATACATATCTACATATATATATCTAAACATACATACATACATACATATATATCTACATATATATATATATATATACTGTATATAGCAAAATCCCCGTGTTTCGCAGCGACGAAGAACTGCTTTTAAATTTTTATTAAGAAGAAAAGAAAACCTTTTTAAACTGAGGGAAAATATACCAATAGCTATCTGTTAAGGATCTCTTTGTATACCACGTTGTCAGTTCAGCAGTCTGGTTGTAATATGACCAAGCTGTGCACTGAGATTACTTTTGAGAATGCAACGTATAGTTTTGTCCAGGAGGAAAGCAATGTTGCCTCAAATCAATGGCAGCCTTTTGTAGGGTGTGTCCCTGAGACTTATTGTCATCGCGAAGCAGAGCCTTACTGGAAATTTGAGGCATTTCAATTGAAATGGGAGATCAGAGGGTATAACGGTGATGCCAGGAATACATTGAGTGTGGCGCTCTTCTGTTTTTTTGTGTAGCTGCCTTCACACAGCTTCTCCGCTGCTTTATAAACGAACACCATATAAGGCCATCGTTTCTCCTTGCTTCACGGTTCTGTACTGTTTTATTGTTCGTTTATTACAATTCTTATAGTTATTGTGTAGCTATTCGAGACTTACTTTACTGTTCAGGTACCCATTTCCTTTATTTAATCCACAGCTTGTACGTTATTTTTTGTTCGTTTATTACGAGTATAGATATTTATTGATTCCCTTCTTTAGCTGACTGCCTGCTCATATAAGAGGCTCCGTTGGTTTTTTGTGAAACAGCCTTTACACAGCTTCTCTGCTGTTTTATAAATGAACGACATATAAAGCCATCACCTTGTCAATTGTGTAATGCGTTTTTTGAACAGGTTTGATGCACGGAAGTGATCACTCGTACTGCGTTCAGTCAGTTCACGTGAGCTGCTCTCTAGTGTGATGTTGCGATGTCCATGGCTTTATTTAATGTTAGCTAAGACCTGGCACTTAAAAGTTTCTGGCTCCACTCCGATTGTAATATGACGAATCTGCGCGAGCTCACTCTTGAGAATGCAACGTATAGTTGTCCAGGAGAAAAGCAGTCTTGCCTGAAATCAATGGCATCGTTTTGTAGGGTCTGTCCCTGAGACTTATTACTTGTCATTGAGCAGCAGAGACTTACTGGAAATTGGAGGCATCTGAATTGAAATGGGAGATCAGAGGATATAAAGGGGATGCGAGGAATACATTGAGTGTGGAGAAACTCTAGAGACAGCGTGTGTTTTAACTTGTGTATTTTTCTGTGAGTATTTGGTGGCAGCGTGACGAAGTTGCTTCCGCAAGACCGTGTTAGCTGTGGAGCTCAACTCGGAGCATATTCTTTTCCTACCTTGTCAATTGTGTAATGCGTTTTTTGAACAGGTTTGATGCATGGAAGTGATCACTCATACTGCGTTCAGTCAGTTCACTTGAGCTGCTCTCTTGTGTGATGTTGCGATGTCCACGGCTTTATTTAATGTTAGCTAAGACCCGGCACTTAAAAGTTTCTCGCTACAGTAATTTTAACTCCGTTACAAAGTGATCCAAAGTCTCGTTTATACCTCGTGTCTTCTCATTAAACTTGTATCTTGCGAATAAAGTATTCAGCGTTTTTCTTCAGCGCTCTTTGGGAGCTCTTCCTTCTTTTCTACATACTGCGGTCACAGTCAGTTCACGTGATTACGTGGGAGGCGTGATGATGTCACACGCAGCTCCGCCCCCCACGGCCATCGAGCCAACGTCCATTACAGTATATGGAGAAAAATAAGTTCCAGTTATGACCATTATGCGTAGAATTTCTAAATGAAACCTGCCCAACTTTTGTAAGTAAGCTGTAAGGAATGAGCCTGCCAAATTTCTGCCTTCTACCTACACGGGAAGTTGGAGAATTAGTGATGAGTGAGTGAGTGAGTCAGTGAGGGCTTTGCCTTTTATTAGTATATATATATATTGGTGTGGCCGCCCCTGCAGTCCTTGCTTTTCTTTCACCAAGTAACCGATTGCCACACAATCAGCTCTGTAATAGATGTTAAGCCATCTGTAAGCTTAAAGCGCCGATTCTTCAAAACGTTTAAGGAACATTGAACTATCTTCTTAGTGCATGTTTAATTATTCTATCCTTCACGCCAGTCCCAGTGAAGAATATGGATTATTTAAATGAAGTTAAAGTTTTACCTGTATAATATAATAAACATATTTTGCTGCATTTCATCTTAAAAATGATATCGTCATCATATGTAAATACGTGCTTTATAAAGTGGCTCAGGTTGTGCAATATTATAACTGTAGTGCAAGTTTACAGTGAGGTAATTGTACTTATAAGTACAAACAGTTCTACAAGGAGCAATTGATTGAGTGCGTTTATTGAGTGCGTTTATAGTTCTTGGGATGAAACTGTTTGTGAACTGCGAGGTCCGTACAGGAAAGGCTTTGAAACGTTTTGCTGTGGCTGAGGTAGTGTGTGCTTGATTTTGTATCCCGATAATTTTCTTTCCGATCAGCTGCTGCTGCGATTCACACTCAGATACAGTGATATAATACTCCGAGTTGTGCAGTGAGAGAAATATGGAAAAAGATGATCCACTGTGGCAACCCTTAAAGGGAGCAGCTGAAAGAAGAAGAAGGTGCAGTGAGAGTAATAACGCTAAAGCAGTTATGGTATTTGGAATACTATGGCTATTCCCTGGACCATTATATTGTTACAAGGTAATTACAATTAGATGCATTACACTAATAAACAATATGCGGTTAGTTTCAGTGTATTTATAAAAGGAAAATAAGGAGTAACCACACAGGAACAGTAGCACTGCTTTGACGCTGGGTGCTGCCAGTCTGCAAAACCGACCGGAGAACTTGTGTACAACAAGGTATGAGGTACCGTGGAAAAATGCGTGGCTTTACGCCAAGTGTAGGCTTTATACTTCACGATTTGAATGTGGAAAAGTTCTTACGCAACATTTCTGTGCGTACACACCGTTTATACATGAGGCCCCTGGAGAAAGGATCAGAAAACAGTGCCAACCCTTGGCTTGGTGGGTAACTATATTCACTAGAGCCCTTGAGCTACTTCCCCTGTGACCATATATATTTATATATACAGGGTGGTTCAGATCTAATTATGCAGATCATGATCGTCTGGATGACTCCAGTTTGGCACGAAGACGATTCTTCTTGTCGTCAGTTTGCATACTTCTTGATGATCCAGGATTTTTCGGGTGATTTTCTGTATAATAAACTTAATAAGTTATAGCGTAATGAAAATTGCATAATTAGATCTGGACCTCCCTATATATAAATTGAACATATATAGTGGTATAGGGCCACCAGATGGAGCCCTCCCTGCAACATGGAGGTGCCCCAAATTCCAGCAGGGCATCATAGACCTTGGAGTTTTAATTCACAGCCCTGCTGGATACCATGGGGGCCGTCAGGGGACGCTGCAGGGAGGCTCAGTGACTTGTATTTTCCATATAGCCTGGAAATACTTTCCAGTCATGGGGACAGAGAAGATGACATACTTCCGGGCTGAAGAAAAGAAGGAGTTTTCATCTGACCCGGAAGTGCTGGGAAATCACATGGATTGAGGGATAGAAGCACTTCCGGGTTATGGACTATAAAAGGACTCTGGGAAGCCTCAGCAGATAGAGCCGAGTTGGGAGGAAGGGTGACGGAGCTGCTGGGAGTGGAGGATTGTATTGATTATTGTTATTATTGTGGATTACTGTGGAGGTGCTTTGTGCACAATGTATGAAATTAAATTAATTTCTGACTTTTATCTGGTGTCTGACGTGTGGTCTAAGGGTTCAAGGGGACAATAGTGCCCCCTATCTGCCACAATATGAAGATAAATAATTGTGACTGTGTCAAAATTTGGATTTTAGGTGTTTATGGGATTTTTTTAGGCATTTTTAGAAGAGAAATATTGTACAGCCAAATGTTCATCAGTTAGACAATTATAAAAACAGTATAAAGTTATGTTTGGAACCTAATATTCATATGCTTCAGCAGTGTTTTCACTTCAGTTCAACTATAGAACTTTGAGCTATACAGTACTTCAGTGTAGCACAATGTTTTTCAATGTTGAAAAAAACTGAATGTGAAATCTAAGTGATGTAGCTTGTTTAGCACTTAGGGACTAATCTAAACAGTTCATTTCCATGTGGATAGTACTATTTTGATGTTACAGCAGTGTTTTTACCCCAGTGTATCAGGAAAACAACACATTTCCTCCAGTGTTTTGTATATTTTGACAATGACTTCCATATCGTGGCACAGGTAAAGAGACAGATAAAGATAGAAATATTTTCTCATTTTTAACAAATGATTGTCTTTTGAACTTATATCATTACATCAAAATTTAGGTTTATTTCATGACACATATATATATATATATATATATATATATATATATATATATATATATATATATAATGGATGAAAATATGACTTAAACCATAGATCTCTAGAAAATTACTATACATCCCTCATTTCTGTTGTCCTCAGGTGTTATTATCTAATGTAAATAATGAGATTTGACATCTTCCCTATTTAGCAACAACAGGACATTTCAGACAAGCTGATATAGACAGCTGGTGATTCTGGAGGTGGGGGTGGCATTGGAATAATTTGAACAAGTGATCATTTGGTTGGTGGTGGGAGGGCAACTACATGCACTTTGTTTATGGAAATTCATATTTGTGATTAATTTGCACAAACATATTGTAAATCCAAATGGATTTTTTTTTTGTGTTTGATAGAGGAAGAAGCCAGATTGTTTCCCCTGTCACAAATACATGTGATTATGCACAAAGTAGACCCCCATTTGTGCATGCAACTGCTTTTAAGATGTTTTCATTGATGGGAATTTTTAAAAGAGGTAACAGTTAACACTATGAATTGGAATACTTTACTTGGCTAATAAGTTGCCCTTTTAAGAAATATACAAAGTCATTTTTTTTTAATTTTATTAATTTTATTGTACCGTAGATCCCGGAATACAGGCCGACCCGGTATATTAGCCGAACCCCTTCTCTACCTACTAAATTACATGTATTTGACGATGACCAGTATTTAAGCCGACCCCCTTCTCCAAGCAAAATTTTCTAAATTTCCTTAAAAGTGTCTCATCGGGTATTTTTATAATGTTTATTGGCGAGAATTTGAGACTGCCGGCATTTTTGATGGAATCCAGTGATTGCGGAGAAGTTTGGTAAAATGAAACATTTGTGTTGAAACTATATACACAAATACGGTACATTGGCGGGTGGATTTCCGGAGACTTGTTATAAATTTGATTAACTTAAATACGCAATACAGTGGACCCTTGACTTACGAACTTAATTTGTTCGCAAAGGCTAACCCATAATGCGTTCCGAACCTCCCACTGCAACACTTACTTAACCTTTTCATAATAAAAAAGGGTTGTATAATGTGCATAATTTACCAAAACACCAATAATTTTTCTAATGTACTAACCAAAAAGTTATAAAAAGTGCCTAGCCTACTTTGATTAAGCTAGGAGCATGGCGGCACGCATGGTCGCAGTGGCTCAGGGCTCTCCTTTTCAGTGCACTTTTTTGTTGTTTTTGTACTTTTTTTTTTGTCCTTGTTTGTGCACGATCGGTTCCGCGAACATCCGCTACACCATTCAGAACCTTATAGACATCGGTGTCCAGAGCCAGACATCTGTTTCGAGTGTTTTTCATCACACGCACAACATCCCAGACAACATAGCGAGACCAGCGGGCTCTCTGTGGATTGTTGTCGGGTCTAGGAGACGACACAGATGGAGGAGGGAAAGAAAGCAGAAGCGGGGCCGCAGATCCGGCGTTATGGTAAAGCTAAAAAACAACCATACAAGCCCTATACAGAACTTTTTTCTGCACTGAAGAAGCTGCTTTTAATCTCATTGTTGATGCGTATAGTGACAATAAAAGTCATTCTATTCTAGAAACAATTTCATACTGTACTCACCATTTAATTTGACATCTTTGGGCTGCAGGAAGGGAGGAAATATTTCCACACAATGTCCATCTTCGTTTCGATTGCGATCGCTTTCTTTTACCTTTTCTTCCTTCCTTAGCAATTATGTGACTTGCTTGCATAGTCTAAATGAATTATATATATAGGTAAATCACTGCAATGACGGAAATTACATCCACAAACACATGTATCTGGGCTCCGACTGACGCTACTAACGCTCTCGGTTGTTTGTTTACAATCGCAAGCGGATACACGTGACTGCATCCGTTTCGTAACGCAAGATATTGGCCGTAAATCAAAACAAAAAAATTCATTTTAAACTTCCCAATAATTTATTATAAATTTTATTAATAAAATCAACAGCTAAATCACTATTTTGAATAAATTCTTTATTTAATTTAAAGTACCGGCATGCAAAGTTACTTCTTCATCTGAAAGATGGCTGTGTGGTTTCGTAATTATTTACTTCCGTATTCATCGGCAAAACCGGCATTGCGCTGGAAATCTTGAATCTTAAACGATACTCATTGTATAAACCGACCCCCAAACTCCAAGCCAAAAATCTAGTACGAAATTCTCGGCTTATATAACGGGATCTACGGTAATCATTCCATACAAATAAATACATTTTTACAAAAAAAAGGATGAAAACAACTTAACCCCCACCCCTAAGAAAGAGAGCATGGCCAACGGAGTAAAACTTAAAGCTTATAAACATACCTAAACTGATTAGTTTACAAGGGCAATGTAGATGAATGGAGAAGAAAAAGAAATGCGGAAAGAATTGCTTCCTCGGTGCTTTAAGAGCTTATTCTAAAGTATTATTGATTAGATCCTGCCTGGTTTTGAAAAAAATTCTTGACCGATCCTCTAACTGAGAATTTGATTTTTTCCAGTTTCAAATCGTATAAAACATCGGTTTCCCACTGACTTAAAAGAGGAGAGTTAGGATTCTTTCAATTTAGCAAAATAAGTCTGCGTGCCAATAGTGTAGTTAATGCATTCACAATTTGTTTGTCCTTCTCCACTTTAAACCCATCTTGAAGAACCCCAAACACAGCTGGTAATGGGTTAGGAGGGATTGTGACACCAAGGCTGTCTGAAAGGCACTTAAAAATTTTTGTCCAAAATGATGTTAACATGCTGCAGGCCCAAAACATGTGACCCAGTGAAGCTGGGACTTGATTGCAGCGTTTGCAGGTTGGATCTTGTCCTGGGAACATTTTGGACAGTTTTAAGTGAGACAGATGTGCTCGATATATAATTTTGAGTTAAATGATTGTATGCTTTGCGCATATGGAGCTCGAGTGAATTCTCTGCATTGCTACCTTCTACTCCTTTTCTGATATATTGATTAAGAGATCTTTTTCCCATTGTCCTCTTGGATCTTTGAAAGGGAGGTACTGTAATACAATTTTATATATTGCAGAGATGGTGTCTAAGTCCTTGAAATTGATCAATATTTTTTCCAGCCTGGAGGAGGGTGCAAGATGAGGAAAATAGTGCAGGTTCTGTTTAACAAAGTTCCTAATTTGAAGATAGTGAAATAAATGTGTAGCTGGAAAGTTAAATTTGGATTGTAATTGTTCATAGGATGCAAAGATGTTGTCTATATAAAGATCTCTAAGCAATCTAATCCCAAATCTTGAATAGAATGTTTATTCAAGTAATCATTTAACTGTGTAATAACTTCCTTTTCTAGGATTTTTCTTAAGAAAGGCAGGTTAGAAATAGGTCTAAAATTGTGAAAAACAGAGAAATCCAGATTATTTTTCTTGACTAGGGGTTTAATAACAGCAGTCTTAAGACAGTCTGGGAAGACCCCTGTATCTAATGATGAATTTACTATGTCAAGTACATTTTCAATTAGCACGCTGGATACTTTGAAAAAACTTGTTTGTATTGGGTCAAGGATGCAGGTGGAGGTTCTCATTTGAGAAATTATTCTATATAGATCAGGTAAATCTATCTTGGTGAAAGAATTTAATTTGCTTAAAATAAAATACCAGGATTTAATAGGATTGTTATTGGAGGGATGTACTGTATTATTTCTAATATCTTCATTTTGTGTTTAAAAAATTTAGCAAAAGCCTCACTAGTTTTACTCTTAAGGTTTTTCAAATCATTCCATTGAGTTACCTGGGTTACTGGGTTAGTAAATGATCAATAGTAGAGAATAAAACTCTGGGATTACTGGCATCGTTATTTATAATACTAGAGAAGTGGCACCGCCTCTCAACCATGTTGTTGTATTCTTTTATTTTAGCCTTCAATATGTCATAGTGGACATTCAATTTAGTTTTTCTCCATTTATGCTGAGCTCTCCGGCATGTCTTCTTTAGATCAGACACCCTGTGGGTCTTCCATGGTGTAACAGTGCTAGAGGATTTTTTAACTGTCTTTTCAGGAGTGACTATGTCAGTGGCAGCTCTCACTTTAGCATTAAACTTTTCCACCTTACTATTTACATTATTATCACTGTTATAGTAAGCACCACAAAGAGACAAGTTGCTTAAAATGTTAGTCATTTTTAAGGCTGCAGATGAATCAAAGAAGTGTTTTTTAACAATATGTTTCTCATTAATTTTATCTATCAGTATTTCTATATTAAATAGTAAGAGAAAATGGTCTGATAAACCAATATCCATGATCTGCCTCACATCCACTTTTAATCCTTTACTAATCACTAAATCCAATATGTGCCCCCCTTGTGTGTTGACTGATTAACGTGCTGGCTCAGATCAAGAGTGTGCAGGAGATTCATGAATTCTTTTGATTTTGGGTCACATTCATTATCGATATGAAAATTAAAGTGGACAACTATTAGGAACTTGTCATAGTTAGTTATTATAATTGACACTAAGTCTGAGAATTCCTCAAAGAAAGACATATTATATTTAGGAGGTCTATACACAGACAATACTAGAGACTGAGAAACTCCCTGAATAAAAACGGCAAGATACTCAAAAATTATTCATAATTTATTAAGTTATTTGTATTAATGCCGCTTTCTGTAGATAAAATACTTTGCAGACTAGATACCATCTCACATATTGCCATACAATCATACAATCTCTGCATGGCAAATGATTCATCATATAATAAGCCGCTTTTCTTATTCCTTTTATTCCATTTTCTGAAAACGAGTTTGAAAGCTGAAATGTGCCATTCTTATTGAATGTATAACCTAAACCAGCAGCAACAATCCACCAACCCTAATTTTCCACAGTGAACCTTAGCCTAAAACTCCAATGCTAATTATACATTTCTATTAAAAGAAAATTTCAGATTTTTGTTTCTGATTTGTTAGTCAAAACTCGGAAAAACTGTAAAACCAAAATTTTACAGACCACAATTATACGTGTCATCCTTCATCAGGTATGCTTACGTGTTTAAATGTTTTTTAATGTAATCTTTATCAAAACTCCACTGTACCACTTATGTGACTAACAAAGAATCAGCAATCAGGCACTAATGTAAATCTAATACTGATATGCAATACTTGTACTCAGTAACAGAAATTATTACAACCGCAGTGAATAAATATCAAAACATGATGATCTGTGACACCTGCATCTTACCACTATCTCCATATTGAACATATTTGATACTAATCATGTACAAAAAACAAAAGAAATTGGAAATTGAAATTGTTTCCTTCATAAATTAGGATTGCATATGATGCTATCTAGCAAAATAGTATTAACAAATAAGCATATACCTTCACAGTTGAAACATAATGTTAGTGGAAATATTTCTATTCCTTTTCAAATTTTTGACATGACATGGTGTGCTTCAGTAATTTTGAAACATATTCTATGGTCAGATTGGGATCATTTTTGAGAGAATAGCTGAACAGTCTTATTTGCTCCATTGTGTTTGCCGACCGCCATTTAACAGGAAGCTGATTATTAACTGGCAGGAAGTCATCATATATACCTGTAAAAATGGTCTGTTGTCTCAGTCAGTTTCTCTTTCCCTTATATAACAACCCAAATGCCTGTGCAAGAGAGAGGTCATTCCAACCTTTAAAGAACATTTGTAATGTCATTTTCTTTAATGCTGTCTTGTTGTGTTTAAGCTGTTGGGCAGTTCATTTTAAATTCAGAGTGGCCCCAGGCTGCCTTAGCTGACTTGTCTTGTGACTTTGCTGATTTGTGTATGTGAATGCTCTTTGTAATTTATTCTGTGGTATATGCGGCAAACACCTACCCTTACAGGACAAATGTAATAGTCCCAGTCACTTCCAGTTCAGTCTTATACTTCCAGTGTATGCACGTGTTTTTAAGATCCCCAGCTGAACTCAGTCCTCGAGATGTCTTTCTTAAAATTACTTGATCGTCTTGATGCTTGGCATGACTTTACAGTCTTTTCAGACTTATCTGCTTATTTCCCTAGGTCTTATTGTCAATTCTGTTGTATACTAAATTACATTTTGAAGTGACGTCTCACATGATTCCCTCAGAATATATCCTTGAGTAATCTAGAAGTCAGGGACAAGAGAGAATAGATTTGGTGTATCCAATTGAAATTATTCATTATTCTGACCTTTCATATGGTAGGATTTGCTTCATTTTGCTTTGTGATTTGTCTTTTTGAAGCACTCATAAATAAATGCACCTTATTTCCTGGTTGATATCCTCAAAACTCATTTGAATGCACATTTCTGAATGTGCCGCAAAAGACATATTCTGCCTACTATAAAATTAATGGTAATAATTAATAGTTTACCTAATACAAGGCTTCAGTTTAAAAAAAATAAATATTTTCAGTCTTTAATAAAAATAGCGTTCCATTTCTCAAGATGATTGAGGCTATGTGCTGCTGACCAGAGATGCTGCTAGCCATAACCAAATGCTCTTGCCTGGAGCCGTTGTGACTGATCTGGATTTTCAATTTGTTTTCTTTGCCACCAAGGCTTTGAAATTGTCACCTTGGATCAGCTTGACAGTTGACACATTTCCATAGCAGTTGCGCTCTGTGGCCAGGATCCTGCAATGAGACCTTTTTCAGAGACTGACACCTGAGTTTATTTTATTTGACTTTCTGTTATAAGCTGCTTGTTGCCCATTATAAAATGAATCTTTTTATGTTTATGTGCCAGAAGCTGTTAAGGGGTTGACTTTTTTTTCCTTCCATGACTAAAGAATAAAGAATAGTAAAATCATGCACTTTACATTTTACAGTGTATATGGCCACTTGTGTATGGTTACACTTTAAAAAAAATTTTTAAATGACATTTATATCAATATCATCACAAGAGTAAGAAACTAACAGTGAGAATTGATGACTATTTTTAAAATACAAAAAAAAACCTCAATGACACCCTATCCCAAGCCTTGATGGGGCCAGCTGAATATACAGCCCAGTTATATATGGGGACTTTGCATCATGTACTTCTACCTGTAAAGGATTTAAACCACACGTGTTACAAAGTCCAAGACTGGGTGATTTCGCTGGATGCTTTGTTAGTTTCAGGTGTAATTCATTTTGGGTGCATCAGATTATAGAACAAGGACAAACAGTTCCTTTAAGTTTCTAAATCAGGGTCTTCCAAAAGCAAGCAAGTAGTCATTTGACAGCTGTTGATTCCAAGAAAATATACATTTGTTAATTTAAAGAGAGTCATGGCCAAAGAGGTCTAACACCAAAGGATTTCAAGGTAAATGGGGAATGAGTTTAGTGTAAAAAATAAAAACTACGATAATAAACAGCCTGCCTTACAAAACCAACATGAAGGCGAATACTGGGCATTCCTACTCTTGTCAGATCTTGAAATATCAAAGAAAAACCCTCACTTCAGTGAGGTAAGAAAAGTTTCAGTGGTGCAACTTCGACACATCATCAGATGTGATGAACGCAGGATCATAAGGTGTTTCCAGTCTCAGATCATCAGACACACTCACCCAGGCAACCTAGCTGGGGCTGATCAGTCCCCAGCATATTTCCAAGTAGCATGGCACACTGTGGATCACCCCTCTTGATGCACAACCACCTTGACACTTTTTCTGCAAGAGAGTCCATGATGTACTTGCTGGCACTTCTTTCCTGCAACCCTCTAATACCAAGAAGACTGAGTGCTCAATTTAGAGACCACCCTGCAATGCTGCTGCACCCCAACTCGATGGGCTTGCATCAGGCCTACCACCCACTCCCTCTATATTCCTCTACCAGCTTGAGGTATTTTGCCTTCTTGCACTCATGGGTCTCCACTTTCCAGTCCTCCCAGGGAGCAGTGAGTTCCATCATGATAACTAGCTTAGACAGGTCCGATGTTAAGACCAAATCTGGGATGAGAGTCATCCTCGCAATGTGTTCTGGAAACTTCAGCTGCTTTCCTTGGTCAGCCTGCAGCTGCCAATCCTGCACTATGGCTAGCAGCCCAGTTGAGGCCCACTTCTGGTTTTCCCCTGCCTTAGCAAAGGCAATTTTGTACCTTATTGGGAGCTGTTGTTTACTCTTTTGAATTCCACTGCAGATGGTATCAGCTAATTAATTCACTTATTCTAAAAACACAGACATTAGTCTCTGTTTTTGCCTTTCGTCCACACTTCCTCACCATTTTAACCCATGAAAATGCTCTTTAAAGCCATATGCTTCAAAAATACACATCCTTAGCGTTGTGGTCTGGATAGCCGAAAAACACAGACTTGAATTGCACTCTTATGTGTTTGTACTTATTATGAGACCCTTCCCTTATTAGATCCAGCTTATTGTAACATCTCTTTCCCTGTTTGGTCACCATTCACAGAAGATAAACATTCTCCAACATAGCAGGCACAGAAAAGTTGCTTTCCATGGCCTTTGTTTTTTTGTTTACAAGTATCCATTCTGAATTGAATTTTGTACAGTTTGAATGCTAAATACATGTGCAAAAGGCAAATTTGCCAACTGTTACAGTTTAGCTGTAAACCCCGTAGCCCGGCTGATTAACGCCCCATCGGCGGTTTTGGGTAAGATATATTTGCTGTGTGCATGCCCAGTAAGTGGACAACTGTGTCACATGCATTTCTGATCGTGTGAAAATGCTAATGTGGATTGGGATTGTTTTACTTGAAAAATAGCATTTTTAAATGGAAATTAGTCATGTGGATGTCGCCTCAAACACTTTACCATGTACCTCTGAGGGAAGATCACAGGGTGTCTTCATGTATTATAACCTTGATGGTGTCTCATTTTCTTTAAGGTTAGCCAGACTTTAACTCCATTGACTCTTCCTTTCTATAAATGGCGTAGAAAGGTGGTCTCCATTACGTTCTATTTGTGTAACCCTATCATGCAATGTGAATGTGGCCTTGTCCTGAAGATTGTCTTTAGGAGTAAGTCCCTGGGTTCCCTCCAAACCCCCAGTAGTGAAGTGTTCTTAGCTATCATCTAGGCACCCTTATAAATAACCAAATCAAACAGTGACCATAATACAGCCAATGGGTGTGCTTCTTAAGTGTAAAAACTCTGATGTATATTAATAGTTCTGCACAGAGACAAACCCAGTCCATGTAGAGTTTATTCTCCAAAAGTGTTCTGTGAGGTCATTCTATTTACACAACCGTGCCATGAACCATTTTAAAATAAAATAACTAATGCCTCTGTGTATACTGGTAAAAAAATATTGCAGCGCCAGAAAAAAACTATATAGTGGTTGTATGGTCTGTGTAAACTGAACTATCCAGGAACATTAAAAAGGTCTATTTAAACTGTTAACAGGTTTCTAAAGTAATTTTACATTATTGCTGACTCTTTAAAGGCAACACTGAGTGCATGTTTAAAAATCTTTTTATACCTTAGTCAAGTTTAAAGAATATAAGTTTTTTGTTGATTTATCTCTGTTATATATGGCAACATGATAAACACTCACATACTTATCCACACTAAACATTTGTTTTAATGGAATATATAGTCTTGATGACAGAAAAGTATGAAATTTAAAAAAATTCTTTGTAGATGTTTGTAATTGAGACCTGTCATATGTAAGCCAGATAATAGACTTGTCTGTGTCTTGCTTAAATTTGTAGCTTAAGAATACCTTCTTTATGTTATACTAGACATTAAGCCTGTCAAAATAACGGGCGCTAGAACAGTAGTGCGTAAACATTAGTAGGAACAGTCTATATTAAATGGCAAGGGACCTTGTATGTGGCTGTAATATGCGTTTATGTATTGTGTGCCTTTAATTTTCTCTCGCATTAATACTGGTTTGTATTTCCGTAAAATGCCTGTAATTTTCTCTGACAATAATACGATGGAACCTCGGTTCACGACCATAATTCGTTCCAACACTCTGGTCGAAACCCTATTTGGTCGCGAACTGAAGTAATTTCCCCCATAGGATTGCATGTAAATACAATTAATCCGTTCCAGACCGTACGAACTGTATGTAAATATATATGTTTTAAGTTTTTAAGCCCAAATATAGTTAATTAAACCATAGAATGCACAGCGTAACAGTAAACTAAATGTAAAAACATTGAATAACACTGAGAAAACCTTGAACAACAGAGAAAACTAACAATGCAAGAGCTTGCGCTATAGCGCTACGAACTGCTCGCTAAAAACACTTTTTTTAATGAGTTTTAAGCACAGGGAAAAAAATGAACATTTGAAAAATCTGCAATTTAATAAACCACCAAGAAAAGTAACATTACAACAATGCATGCTTGTGCCTGTGTGCGTCTCTCTCGCGTGCCTGTGTGTGTGTGTGTGTGTGTGTGTGTGTGTGTGTGTGTGTGTCTCTCGCGCACCTGTGTGTGTATCTCTTTCGTGCGCCTGTGTGTGTGTCTCTCTCTCTTGTGTGTCTGTGTGTGTGAGTCTCTCTCGTGAGCCTGTGTGTGTGTTTGTCTCTCTCTCTCTCTCTCTCTCTCTCTCTGCACAGGGAATGCACAGGGAGAGACTGAACACATGCGGCCCCATGCATGCGCACTTCACCAGAAGACACATACACACAGACACCTGGACGCACACGGGGTTTTATTAAAGAGGATACTGTAGAGCATTTTTCTATAGTCAGCAAATTCAGTTTACTTTGTCCATGTGCAAATATTACTACTGTAACTACTACTATGCTTTTTACAGTCCTATGCCTTAACCTTCAAGGTACCACTTGATCTTGTCACAAAGTTGAGACATACTCAAGAAAAGGTTTGGGGCAGCCACCCGTATAATCTCGTAACCCGGCTGCAAAGTCGTTCTTTTTATAAAGATACAGCACTGAAGTGCATACAACGAGTCCAAGACAAGACTGAGGGAAAAGGGAAAAAGGGCAGGCTTTTAAAGGGGAAGACAGGAAGTGAGGTCATAAGGATCGGGCATGTGTTCGTCACTCATTGGTTCTGGCCCGGACGTGACATCAGGGGGGCCGGAGCTGGTAAGGTCTGTTTCCATTGGTTCGGTCCCGGAAGTGATGTCAAGAGAGCCAGGTGGAGTCTCCCAGGAATGGTCTACAGGGAAGTGAGAAAAAGAGTCAGTGCACTCTGCCACATCCCGGCATGCCTCAGAACTGCCTTCACTCAAGCCCTTTAGCTGCCTCCCATGCGCACGTGTGTGACAATCTATATTGGAAATTATTTGCTAAACATCTGTATTGATGTCTATTAAATCTTCATGTGTACAAGTCAGAAATAAAACATGTTGATGATCCTTTTTCAGGCAGGTCGCTTGTCATCACAGAAGCAATACTTGTATCTCCCTAAAACGAAGCCCTAGTAGAAGCCTACACACTGTCTTGGAAGACTAATGGTACACCTAAATGATGGAAAGCATGGTCAAAATGAAAGGTTTAATAGAATGTGCATTCATTCTGGCAGATCCCGTATCTGGGCCACACAGCAACCACTTCTTTCCTGAATCTGTTACGGTTCCATGAGTTAAATAAGTTCCATGATATTTTATGGGCCCTAGCAGCTTATTTTGAAAGTATCAGAAATGTTTCTTATACATACCACACTTTGAAATAACCAAGCGCATTTGGCACTGTGAGTTGTGTGCTGCTAGGGAGGAGAGGTGTGACAAGATTGGAGGCACTGAATTGTGAACCCAAAAGTGGATTATGGCAATAAAGTCTCTGTTCTTCATCCAGCCTTTTCTGTCATCACATTAATGTAAGCCAAAGAGTAAGAGAAGGTATGTGCCAACGGGATAAGCCAATATGAAAAAACATGAAATGAAGAAAGAAAAAGAAAAGGCTGCTTTGTTAGCTGTTATTTCAACACCATATATTAAGGTAACATAGACAGTGAACACAAATGGAACAGATGAATGATTATTGTTCTGTTTATTAAAGTTGCATGTTGGTAGTTTGGTGGCACAGAGAGTGGTTTTGCTGTATCATATTAATTGTACCAAGATCCAGTTTCCTGCTGGTATGGCCCTCTTCTGTGGAGTTAATAGGTTGACTCTTAGAAGTCTTATTTCCAAAGACATGCCGTAAGTGTACTTGTGTAAGTGTATGCAGATGTGAACATAATTGTGTTGTCTTCCCATTTAAAGTTAATGTCCATTTCTGCTGGAAAAGACGCATGCTGCCCTACTAACGTGAACAGGAAAAAGTGATTTTATGTCAACTTTGAAATACAGATTGGACGAGTTGGAAGATAAAATTTCATATGTTACCTTAACATGCCATTATAATCACTTTCACGTTCTCGAAAAGTATACTTGCGTATGCCTGTATGTGTATTCGTTTGTCCATTTAAATATACTCTTACTCCACCTCAGTTTTGCGGGGCTGGATAATACAGAAGTATGTCAGAAACAACCCTGATATGGAGTACCTGTTCATCACAGGATGTGTGTATTTCTACATATCCATAATGAGGCACCTCTTCATGAGACCCTCACATTTAAAAGCATTGAATTTAAGATTTTGTTGTACACAAGAAAAGGAAGGAAGGAAGGTTTATAAGTCAAGTCAGTCAAGTCAGTCGAGCATGCACTGGTACAGTGTGTTGCTGAACCCACTACACGACGAAACAACTCGGGATCCTGGTTTGCAACCTCCAAGGTAGACGCACGGTCCAGTCCCACCATCTGGAAATGACCCTCTATCTGCTGCAGCCAGGTGTTACGTGGGTGGCCCCTTGGCCTGGTCTTGCCCCTTGGGTCCCCAACAATGAGAATCTTACGAGCTGGATCACCCACTAGTAAATGCACCACATGGCCGTAGTGCCGTAACTGACGCTCCCTCACAATGCAGGTAATTTGCCTCATTCGGGACTCAATGAAAAACCGCTCATTCGACACAAAGTCAAAGATACCCAAGGATTTTCCGGCAAGAAACAGTACCAAAGGAGTCCAGTCTTCGTCTCAGTTCACTGGACAGCATCCATGTCTCACAACCATATAACAAGACAGGAAGCACCAGGACTGTAAAGACTTGGACCCTCTTTTTGCATAGATATCGGGAGCACAACACACCCCTTTCCAGTGACCTCATGATCCCCCATGATCTCCCAATCCATCTACTGACTTCATAGGAAGAGTCAACAGAGACATGAATGTCACTGCCAAGGTAAGTAAACCTCTCAACAAGGTCAACACTCTCTCTACAAACAGACATACTGCTGATGGCTGTGCCCAAGAAGTCATTAAAGGTCTGGATCTTAGTTTTTATCCAGGACACTCGCAAGCCCAGAGCCTCCATTGACTCCGCGAGATCATAGCATCGTCAGCATAGTCAAGATCCATGAATCTTTCTTCACCAATAGATGTACCACAGCCGCTAGACTCTACAACCTTCCCCAACACCCAGTCCATACAAGCATTGAACAGAGTAGGAGCAAGAACGTCCCGCGTACCCTCAGTATGTCCCACAGGGCAGCTCGATCAACTGAGTCGAACACTTTGTGAAAATCGACAAAGGCTGCAAAGAAACTCTGCTGATATTCGGGTTTGCGCTCCATGAGAACCCTCAGTGCCAGGATGCAGTCGATGGTAGACTTCTTAGGCGTAAAACCAGACTGTTCCGGTCGCTGGTAAGTGAGCAAGTGATCATGGATCCTATTTAGAACGACCCTAGTAAGGATCTTACCCGGCACCGAGAGCAGTGTTATCCCCCTGTAGTTGCTGCAATCTAGGCGATCACCCTTCCCTTTCCAGATAGGGACGACAAGACCAGTTTTCCAGTCATTTAGGATGATGCCAGTCTCCCAAATGGAAGCAAAGATTGCTTACAATGCCAGGAGGACAGCCTTACCACCAGCCTGGACAAGTTCACGCCGGATACCACAGATCCCTGCAGCCTTCCCCCCCCCCGTCAGCTGGTTCACCACCTGTGCAATCTCAGTGAGACTGGGTGGTTCAAAGATAATCAGAGGATCAGCCTCAAGAACCGTGGACCCAGAGATGTCCAACGTCCTAGCCGGCGGATCAGCTTTGAACAACTGCTCAATGTTGCCAGCCCAGCGAGTCACAACTGCAGTGTCATCCGTAAAGACCATTGCATCAGCCGCCCTGACTGGGACTCTCCGTGGAACAGATTCAGATGTGCATAATGCTTCGATTGCTCTTTAAGCAGGATGTGGGTCGCTAGACCACAGATGGTGTGTCACATGCTCACAGATTCCTCTTTATCTGCCCTCAGAGATCTTGCAGCCATCCTTCTCAGTTCCCGATATAGACCAGAGTTGCCATTGAGCCATGTGCTGCGACTTCTCTCGATGATATCCAGGGTGCCCTGCGAGATGAAACAACTCCTTCTGGGAACACCAGTAACACCAACACAACCCTCAGCAACCTTCAGGGTCTTGTCACGGAAGGCCTCCCACATCACATTAGGATCGGCAGTCGTATCCAAATCTGAAAGTTCCTCACACAAACTGCATGCAAACTCATTAGAAACAGCCTGGTCTTGGAGTCTGGCCAAGTCCAGGCTCATTTTCTAGTAGGTGGTAACCTACTGGACCTAAGCTGGATCCTAAGAGTAGCAACAACAAGTCTGTGGTCAGAATTCACAAACTGGGCACTTCTGTAGACCCTGCAGTTTTGCAAGAGCCTCCAACGTCTGCCTTCGAGGATGTGATCGATCTTCTTCACCTCACCACCAGTATTGGAGTACCAAGTCCAACAATGCGATTCCTGGCGCTGGGACCAGGATCCAGCGATTTGCCGCCCCTGACCTTTTGCAAAGTCAAGGAACATGGAGCCACTTTCACCACAGTCCCCAGACCCATGGGGACTGAGACAATCCTCTTAGCCAGCCCTGTCAGTGCCATTGGTTGCATTGAAGTCACCCATGACCAGAGGAGTGTCACCTTATGGGCACCCATCAACCACCGAGCGAAGCTGCGAATAAAATGTCTCCCTCGCCGAGACATCACTGACCGCGGTCAGAGCATAAACTGAGACAACAGACAAGGTACCCAGGAAGTGCCGTAATCCAAGTCCCATAATACGTTCGTTGAAAGGAGTGACATTGGACACCATCGGAAGAAGCCAATTTTCTATAGCAACAGCTACTCCCAGAGTATGATAGCCATCAGATCGACCAGACCAATAAAAGGTATATCCACCTACAGAGATCTGGCCCGTCCCCGGTCTGCGCACTTCAGAGAGTGCCGCCACTGAAGTACGGAGTGTACGCAGCTCCTCCGACAGCAGAGGAAGATGATCATCTTGCCGGAGAGACAAGACGCCTCAAATTGGGACCCAAGTGCTGCCGTGCAGCGGGCGATGCCTCAGCACCACACCAGTTCCAATCCCCAACAGACCTGACCCTATAACCAACCCCCATAATTTCCCTGTAAGTTGGAGGACCGCTTGCAGGGCCGGATTCAGTTTAACGTCATACCCAGGAGCAAGGTTTATAAGGGCAAAAGAAAAGATTCCCATGTGCTCTACTGTGCCTGACTAATTAAGACCTGGTCCAAAAATATTAGATTTGGTGTCTTGCTGACTTGCTTGCGTCATACAATACCATCCCAATCATTTACCCATCTCTGTTTTTTCTGTCAACACTCTGATTGCACTTTCTTTGCTCCAGCTAACTTCTCATCTCAAAGCCTTTTGTGATCTGCGATGGTGATGGTCCTCTAAACTACAGTCCAGGGCTTCTAATGAGTGAGTTTATTGGACCACCTTCGAAGTCAGTAATTGCCCTTTGAAAATGTATGAACTACTACTGGATAACTCAGTTGTTCCTGCAATGCTGATGTCCAGTGCACATTTTAAGGTCCAGAAACATTTGGTGGCTCGTGTGTTGCATATTCTCCATAATGTGCAGCAGAGCTTAACCTCTTCACAGTGGGAAACGCACTGCTACATTTTACCAGTTTAGAATGACCTTCCTTTCCTTGGCTACTTACATTTTACTGCTTTATCTAGTAGGGTGCTGGTGGTTGTTTACCCTCTCTAGCACTTGGAGGGGGTCACAGCTAAAGGTCTTTTGAAATGTTCAACCTCCTGAGCCAGTTCACTGATGTGTCTTTGCGTTGTGCCTGTCCAATTGCTGCCATTAGTTCCAGACAGCTAAGAAACCCCTCACATTATATAGAGTGCCTTGCAAAAGTGCATTCTCATTTATTGCCAGATGAATTATCAAGTAATTTTTCTCATCAGTACATCTTGCTCCACCACAGCAAAAACAAGTATGATGAAAATTCACAAATATCCAAGGTAAAAGTTGAAGTCTCTAGCAGCCCCTAATTTATTTCAATGCACTACACTTTAATAGGTCATACATTCGACTAACTGTCCATCCACTAGATATGTGGACTTGCTTATTCTAACCTGAGTTTGACAGAAGCCAAAGTATATCCCAGTCCTGGATGAGAAGCTTGTCCACACACTGTTTGTGTTTGGGATGTTAGAGGAAACTGAAGTGCCTGTCATGAAAGTGACTGTTAAGTGATTACATGATAAAATCTCCAGCCTTTTGAATGAGTAAGAAAGATACAAAAAATATGCTAAAGAGCTTTCTCATTAACTCAGAGATGACATTATTAAAAAGCACTAATTATGAGAAGAATACAAACATAAATTAAAATATGGGGATCCTCCATTAAGCACTGTCGGGTGTGTAATTAAAAAGAGGAAGTGTCATTGCATGACTATCTCTGACTACTTACAGACAGTGAAACACCATATGCACTGTATGTATACAAGTGTTTATATATATAAAGTAAATCTCCATGCTGTACATTGGTATGTGTTAGTGTGTATAATACATGTATACTTATATATATAAATATATACAGTATATATATATATATATATATATATATATATATATATATATATATATATGCTAGCAGTGTGCGGGACATGCCTCTGTGTCTGACATCATTTTTGACACGCTGATGCATCAAGTACAGTATAAAGCACCTCTTGATGTCTGAATGCATTGCTGCATAATTGCAGTGTTGTTGTGAAAAAAAACTTTTTGTTTAATAATGATCCTAAAGTGTCAAAGTACATGTGCTGATATTAACAGTTAAAGCCCTAGAGTAGCCATGTACTTACCATCAGTGAAAACAACAAAGCACAAGGAATCTGATGAGTACCCACAATAGTCTGATTTTTCTTATAAGAAATAATTGTAAAAATGTGTTTAAACTAAGGTGTATACACAAGATATTTTTCACTTCTCCCATCGTTCCAAGAAGTTTAAGCTGAAATGTAAAAATTCTGTTCACTTGAGAAAGGGCACAAGTATAATAATGTACAACATAATTTATTATTATTCAATGTTGGCAATGTCTCATTGTGTGTAGTTTATCAATTAAACTTTATCGCAGGTATGCAAATGAAAAACGACTTCTAGTATATAAAGGGGGTTCACTACTATCTGCAGTTTCTGGCATTCGCGATGGCACTTAGGATGTATCACCTTGGGGATATGGGTTTTTTTTACTGAACTTGCCCTTGTTGCTTAACCACCTAAATCTTTGCAGTCTGTGAGATCATCTGAATCGATCCCTTTAGCTCTATGGAAGGTACTGTTGTTAATGAGACATGTCCTTCAGCAGTCATATTTAAGTCCATTTTTTTAAGGTTACCACAATCTGTTTTCTCTATATTCAGTAGAGAAGTCCTTGCTCAGACGTGTAGCTCCATTTGTCCTTTTTCTCAGCTTTGGTATATTCTGGTTCTTCTTTTTTTCATATTTTTTCTGTTTTCCTAGTAGTGACATCAAATAGCCTATACCTCTTTATCCTTTTATGCCTTCTAATTGGTATCCACAAAATCCTGGCCTGGCCATTGCTCTCTCTGGTCAGTCTGACATTTTACCCTGAATCTCAATCGACAACAGCTTTTCATCATATGCAGCTTTAGTCATGGTGATCACTCAGTGCCATGATTGTCTAGTGAGTGCAAGTAGAGGTGAATTTGATATTACATGGCTAATCGTAGATATGTTGCACCCTCATTAGTATTCCTGAAGTGCATATTTTTTTTACATTGCGCTTTGTTGTTAAAATTCAAAATCAAATTTATATTCTTTTGTTTGAGCAATAATAAATATTATAAAATATTTATATAATATAAAATGCTTCTACCTTGGTTTTCCTGCTCTTTCAGTTCTTGCCAGTGCCTTTGTTTTTGGCACAGCTAGGACACACTATATTCCCTTGATATTCTTTTTGATATCTGTGCCGTTTGTTTTATTCATTCAGAGGTCTATCATTCTTTTGCTGCTTTTGGCAATGCACTTTTTGATCATATGAAATAAAGTATTTCTATATACAGTATCCTTGAATATTAACAGATTATTTATTTTTAAACCCCTTTGTATAAATGGAAGATGGCTGTATATTTTGATATAGAAATCTAAATACTTTAATTCAGTAAATCTTTAAATAGTTAAAACAGTGCTGAGGGTCTGTGCTTTATTATTAATGGCCTCAGTGAAAATACTATAGATTAAAAACTCTTTAACAGTAAAATTGGAAAAGAAAATCACTGGCGATTTCATTAAAGCCAATATATTAAAAAATACTGGTGGTTTCAGTCTCTTAAACTGTTACATGTAGTTGCACATTAAACTTCAAATTGCATATATACATTAGTTAAGGTCTGTTAAAACAAGCTACACAGATGTTAAATTGTGCACTCTAGGATATTGGCGGAAAGCAAAATGTAAATGAATCGGATATACTGAAGCAGTAATAACATTGCACATTTTTTTCAACACAAGCACAATTCATAATTGACCTGCTTACGTTTGTATTGAGACATGAGTGCCACAGTAAAAACGTCAGAGTGCTTTTTATAAAGTAAAAATTCATTACCTCGAAACAAAAGCATTTTTTTAGAAGATAGGCCTCCTTAGGCTGAAAAGTACTTTTTAGTTTAGATGTAATTGAAAAATATATGAAGCCTGAGCAATAAAAAACTGGAAGGCTAGATGTTTTGTGCAGGCAGTAATCAGCCATTATTTTGATTGTGAGGTTATCTCTTCTTACATTCTGCTGCAAAATACAGTGCAGGTTTTCAGTAGTAAACTTGCATTGTTATGTCTGGATTAAAAAAAATATATTAAGAGGTTTTTGAGACCCTGAAACTCCCCAAGTTGCACATTGCACCGAAACTCGAACACAGGCAGGGATTACTTGTCTTATCACCGAGACAACCTCAGTTTTGCAGCATCGCTGTGTACCAACATGACATTCGGCCAATGGTTGATGCAGGGAACATTCTAACTCGGCCACTAGCATGGCCCCATTACTGCTTGTTTGCTGTATATAAAAGTGGTAGCTCCCATTTGAATAAAGACCCAGACTGCGTTTGTTTTTTTAAAGAGAATAAAGTTGATTTTCCTGAAGCCTGTTAACTCTGCATCTTCTCTCGGGTAACTCACGCATCTCACTATATATATATATATATATATAAAATAATAATAATAATACATTTTATTTATTTATAGGCGCCATTCTAAACACTTAAGGACACTGAACAATAAATAATACAAAGATTATTAACAAAACTAAAATAAAAAAATTAAAATCAGACAGGTTTTATATATATATAAACAGTGTATGTATATATATATATATATATATATATGGTCTTACGGATGGATGCGTGTTTGCATATTTGTAGCCGAAAATTCACAAAAGGAGAAAATGAATCACGTATCTTAAAATAGTTGGTCTATAAAATAAATGGTGAATATGATGAACATTTTGGGATTTACAGTGAGAATAATAATTGGCTTAAAAATGTATTTTGTTGTAAAAATATGTATGAAAACACCATGACAGCATCCTCATGAAATCTTCCCCTATTAAATTTCAGTAATGCAGTGGTAGCACCACTGTCTCACAGTAAGGAGACCAGAGTTCTCATCTTGGGTCCTCCATATATGGACCATATATAATGGAGTTTGCATGTTCTCCACATGTCTGTGTGGATAGTTTAAACATTATTTACATTTTAGAGCAATGCCATCTTCTTTTTCCACAAGCACAGATATTTTTATGTAATGTTGTCACGATACATTGCTAGGTGTGTAGCTTGGTGGTCTCATCACCTATGAGATTATGAAAAGTCTAGCATGTAAACGCATGCATTATTCTAGATCATTGAATAACCCTAAGAACCTTATTGCTTTTCTGTTTTACTAGAACTCCTGGTTTTTGATCTTTTGCTTCTGAACTACGAGTTTATCTTGTGTCTTAACACAAGAGTAAAAGGATTCATGTTTTTTTTTTTTTGCCATGCCCATTTTCTCACTTTTCTATCCTGCTCCTCGCTTCTCCTATTGCCTTTTGAAGAACAGCGATAAATGGTGTAAATGCTGAGTGTAAGGGAAGTGTAACTTTGAGAAGCTTTTACACATAACAGTGTTCAAACAGTCTAATGGACTATGCTTGTACCTCTGATGCTCCATATTTAGAAAAATTCTTTATGGAGGACTAGAAAAACAATGAGGATGAGCTATTGAGAAAATTACAGTGTATGGCTAGCAAACTATTCCTTTGTGATAACAAGGCTAAATTTGTCCTTAAAATGCTGCTTGTACTATATTTTCTTGGAAATACTGCTTTCTTGTTCCTAGTCTGTGTTGTCTTCAAAGGTTATCACAGATGTGAATTTATAGCCATTTAACACTACTTCATCACACTCAAGAGAATAATGGCTAATTCCAAAATCTCCACATAGTCACTCTTACTAAACAAAATGAACACTTGTAATGGAATGGTGTCCTGTCCAGGATTGGTCCCTCTGTTACCTGTTATGTTGAACCATAAAACAAATGATTGAAAAATACATTTAATATTTTTTTAATAATTTTAGATACAAACAACATACATTTAACACATTTCTATCTAGGAAATTAAAGTGTAGTGCACAACATTACTGTTTGCAAAGCTTTCATACACTAGCCAGTGAATGTAAAACTTCTTTTTTCTGCACATCTTGTTAAGCAGACTGGCAAACAAAAAAACACATTACTGTATGTGCCACCATTATTTAGTGAAGACTCTCCCATAGCACTTTACAAGTACCAGTTTATTTTTTAAGCAGGTGCAGTTAGGATAACAAATGGTTACACAGTGTGAGGAAAATTGAATGGACAACTTTCTGAGTTGCAGTCCAACCCCCTCACCACTTAGCTTCACTGTCTATCTAGGGAAATGCATATAAATTATACAGACATGAAAAAACATGACTACAATGCTTGTTTCCGATTCAAAACAAGAAACAAAATGAACTACCAATACAGTGATATTCTCTCATGTACATGTGTATGTGGCAGGCACCATCATTGCATCGTAACAGGAGGTCAGGTTTGGGTGCATAGTGTCCCTAGGCTGAGAAACATCATTACACCTCATTTTCACTCTTTCCTTATCCAGATGAGTGCTGCAGTGGTGAAGTAGGCTGAACTAGGTAGGCCAGGCCCCCCTGTTCTCAGCAGATCCTTACAGCTTCTTCGAAATTTTCTATATACCCCCATGCAAGTGAAGAGCAATATCAACTCTCAAATTCCGCCTTGGCCTGACCTTGAGTCTTCTACCTGTGGGCATAACCTTGTACACTTCTCTAAGAAGGTGCACATGGAACATCCTAACTAAATACCCAAACTGCCTCAACTGGCTAACTCCAGTGAAGCAGCAGTTCTGCTTAGAGTTCCCTGTCTATCACAGGAACCTTGTGTTGGCAACTTGCACTTGCCATGACATGCTCTTGGTGACCATAAACGAGTATGGTAATGTAGACTAACCACTAAACTAAAACATCTTCTGAGGACTTGGCTTCTGGGCATGAAAAAATTTAATTCTCCATGTTTGTTTTTTAAATGTTGAAGTTCAAACATGCTCAAATCTATTGAACAAAAAACGTCCATCCATCCATCCCGCTATATCCTAACTACAGGGTCGGGGGGTCTGCTAGAGCCAATCCCAGCCAACACAGGGCGCAAGGCTGGAAACAAACCCTGTGCAGGGTGCCAGGCCATCGCAGGGCACACACACACACACCCCAAGCACACACTAGGGACAATTTAGAATTGCCAATGCACCTAACCTGCATGTCTTTGGACTGTGGGAAGAAACCGGAGTACCCAGAGGAAACCCATGCAGACACGGAGAGAACATGCAAACTCCATGCAGGGAGGACTGAGGAAGCAAACCCGGGTCCCCTAACTGCGAGGCAGCAGTGCTACTCACTGCGCCACCGTGCCACCCACAAAAACATCAGAAAGTAGATTATTTTTAAATGAATAATAAGACAAATATTCAGCCATTCCCTGTCAAAACTATTTGTTCTAATTTACAGTCAGCAGGGGGAATTAGGCACAAGGCAAGACCCAAATGAGGACAGGGTGCCCTCTACATGCTTTAACACAGTAGAAATTTGTCATTGACTGTAGGAGACACTTTGCACCTCCAGCTCCACTGGATGTAATTGGTGCCACCTTTAAAAGGGTGGAATCATTTTTATGTTTTTTGGCATCACTATCACTCACAGCCTGAAATGGGATGAAACCAAATAACTTATCAGATCAGAAGTGCTCAGCAGTGTATGTTTTTATTTTTCTGTTTGTGAATTTAAAAACTTTAGCCTGACCCAGTCAGTGCTGATTCAGTTTATAGAGGAGGAGGAGGTTAGGCGCACACGCTGATACAGCACATTGCTGCACCCATCACATGATAAACCAACTCAGGATCCCAGATTAGGATCCGAGTGAAGCCGTTCAATGGGTGACACCTCAGCCCCACACTAGTTCAAATGGAATGGAAGAGTTTTCGAGTTTTTATGGTGGCTAGAGTACCAATTCTGCCACCAACCCCCCAGGTTTTTCCATGCAGGGTAGAGGGCCTAACATCATACCCAAGACAGAGCAATTGCAGGTTTATAAAGCTGTTATTAAAAGCATTCTCACTTTCTCCATAACAGTCTGGTTTGTATCTGCTCACTCGAACTATAAGCTGGTGTTTGTCATCTGAACAACAGATAGGATTAGGTGCCTGAAACTTAAGTCTATAGAGGACCTGCATACATTAAAGGTTAGGAAATGTGCTCGAAATGTAATCAAAGACCACACTGACCTGTGTAACCATCACTTTCAGTTTTTACTATCAGGGACACATTAGTGATCAGTAAAGGCAAGAACTACTAGACATATACAGTAAATTTCTCTCTTACTGTAGTCACTGTGGTCAAACACAGTCTCTGATTCATCTGAGTTTTCCTGATATCCAAAATCCTCCATCCAGCCTAAGTTATGTTTATTTTATAAAGGCTTGCTTGATATATTACCAGGTATGGGTACAATTCTGTATTTTGAAATTGTTTCCTATTTTTATGTTATGTGCATTTTATTAGTATTCACCAGCACAGTATATATAATGTTTTAATGGCATTACGTATCGTGTTCTTTGTTATGTGTATCGATGCAACACCAAGATAAATTTATAGCAGCTGCGTTGGCTGGCAAGTTCAAGATCTCAAGACACGAATTTAGTGACCCAGTACAGGGTGTGCTAATTAAATTTTGCATTTTAGTTATATGATAAATTATGCTATGTGTGTGTCTTTTTTATATATGATATTAATTTAGCTCCCCCAATACTGAAATTCTTAATTGAAATATTCACTGTAAAGTTTACCACCAGAGTCCCAGAGGAAGCTTTTAATTTCTGGTTAGGCTTGAAGGGAACACTCTCTTTCATCGTAGGGAAATGGCGCTGAGGGAGGAAATTAATCCCAAAACTGTGAAGTTAGTCAGGCAGACTTTGAGGCCATACAATAATGTGACTGTCCTCATACAAGGGTATATTAAAAGGTATTCACTAAGGGCTGAATATGTTTGCAGACATAGGCTTTTAATGTTCCCGGTTTTTTTTTTAGTAGCATAATTTTCCTTTTCCTTTCAGAGGCCTCCAGAAGCAGTGGCATAAGCAAGATTGCTCCACGTACTGTATGAATCTAACAGCTCCTTGCAGTAATTTGATTAATATGAGGTGATATTTTTAAGAGGTACCATAGTTTATCAGAAACTTTCAGTAGAGTAGGATTGTATTGCTCTCTGTAGTGAAAGATCAATTAATTGGCTGATGTCTTCAAAACTGGCTAGGTGCCTCTGCTGACACAAATCAGGGCATGTTGACTTCCAAATGAAACCCTTTGATCCTTGCCACTTTGAAAATAAATGTCAAAGAAGAAGGGTCATCTGGGTGAAAAAGCTGTTTTCAAGATTAATGAAGATTTTCTGACATTCGATTGAATGTGCTAAAAGGAGGGCAATGACTATTGGGGAAGAAAAAAAGATGCTTCAGAATTTCTCTCATTTTAATAAATACATTGTGAATATTTTTGGCTTCCTGAATTCTTTTGCAGTAAGTCTTTTTGTATTGTGTTACTGTTTCTATTGGAAAAGTGTTTAAAAACTGTTAAAAAGTTTGTTGATTAAGATAAAAAGCACATTGAAAGCTGGAGCAGGAGTGGACCGGACGTCTCCTATTGCAAATTTGAAATAATTGCCCTTAGTTTTCCCTGAGCTGCCAAGTCATTAGGCTGAGAGAATTATCATTTCTCAAAGGGTTTATTGTGTGTCTTTTTTCAGTTGGTTAATTTCCTCCTGCCTAGACTGTCACACTTCTGTCTGCCAGTGCTCAGGTGACCTTCCTGTTTTGATGTGCATTGCTTTCTGGCAGTTTGCTCTTAAAAAAATGTTTGTAGTATTTTTGACATCATTATTCTTTCTTTCTTGTATAAAATCAGAACTTCCCCGCTTACAGGCCTAACACTTTCTTGGCACATGGGCATATTAGGCTCATACTAATCTCATCGAAGGTAAGGTAAACTCTGGCAGTAAATCTGTTGCAGGTGGCACTTTCATTCCTTCCCACTGAGGCAGGTGACGGAGCAGATTGTTAAAGGACGTGGGCTCCCTACACTCTATCCTTTCCCTGCTGTTGAGCTTTTCTGCCATGTGCAGTCAACCAGAGTCCCTTTGATGGGATTAAGACAGACATGCTGCAGTACAGCTGGTCATCTATCAAAAGCTTGACTTTTTTTCCTCTTTTTTTAATTCGTTGTGTAAGTGATGGCTGATAAATTCTGTATTATGAACACTATATTATTTTAATATTTTTTCTTGGCTGCGGTGGGCTGGCACCCTGCCCGGGGTTTGTTTCCTGCCTTGCGCCCTGTGTTGGCTGGGATTGGCTCCAGCAAACCCCCGTGACCCTGTAGTTAGGATATAGCGGGTTGGATAATGGATGGATGGATGGATTAACGGGTAGTAGGGGGGTAAAATGTCATCATTTCTGGGCTGAGGCATACATGGGAACCCCATTGTAGCACCCTTTGCATGTTTGCAATAGGGAGTCTGCCACCATTTCCTGCTGTAACTTACTTTGGAAGTCCCTCAGATGGTAATTGCTTGTGAAATGGGTCCTACAGAAGGGAACCTTTGTCAGTAGTTCTTCTTGTATGCAGATGGGTCATTTTCCATCATCATGTTAGCAAATATACATTCCAGCAGCAGTTACCCAGCTTACCACTGCCTTCTCAAACAGCTTGGTTCAAGATCATGCTGGCTGCCATGGCCCTACATTGAACTTAGGGCCTATCCAGTTGCAACCAGACTGAAAGCAGGAAGTTTCTGATAGTTATATATGAATAGCAACTAGGTTATTTGTTCTACCCACAGGATGCAGAGAAGCTTTCATATCAGTCTGTTTTTTACCCTTTTGCTACAATAGGAATTTGACTACTCTAATGCTAGTTTTAATAATTTTGTCTAGATATCTTGTTTGTATATTGCAGTTTGCTCTCAGTCATTATTCAAAAACACATTTTCATAGATATGTCGCTGGCAGCCCCACAGTTCTGAACTGACTGTGTTCACACACTCCCAGTTATTCCCACAGTATCATTCATTATGATCAAATCGATTTTCAACTTGTGGTAGCTGCCTGCCTGGTACAGTAGCTTGTTCTTTCAAGTTCCGTGCTACCATTCTGTCTGTGTTAAAACATCTGTACTAAACTTTAGCCTGATTAAAACTTAATGTATACCTATAATCTCTGTTCAGTTCTTGTCACTTGATTGCCCACTACACGTGTACTGAATTTCTCTTTCACTAGTTGTTACTAGACGACCAAAGCATGAACATACACACAGGCAGTATCTTTTTCAAATAATGCAATCCATGTGCAAAATAGCACATTCAGTTAATTTTCTTAGCGGTGAGTATAATTTTTTGTAGCATGACTACAGACAATACATTTGCCAGTAATTTCACTCAGTTCTTTGCTGTCTACTGAGCCAATAAAGGACATAATGTCCTGATTTATTTCCCATTTCATTGCACACATTAAAATATTAAAACAACTGAAATCATGTTGTTATTCAAAAAAGATATTTTTTATGTGCTGCTTACCCCATGTAGTTTGTAGCGATGACTGAGAAAATGGATTTGTCTGAGGTTTTTATGATGAATGGAGAGAAACATGTTTATGGTGAGTGAGGAAGAAGGTAAACTGGAAAAGATTCAGACCTGACCTGACTTGCTTTCATATAAGCTGTTTGAGCTGTTTTATCTCATTGTGAGTTATCGCAAGTTCAAGGAATGTGATGTTTGAGTATTGAGGAGAACTGGCTTACACCTCTTATTTCAGATGCTATTTTAATGCTTGGTGGGTTTCATCAGGAGAGAGAAAGAGGAGAGGTTGGGAGCATGCGCTGGTTACAGTGTGTTGCCTCACCCACCTCATGATCAACAATCCGGATTGAAATCCGAGTGCAGCCGTGCAATGGGTGACACCTCAGCACCACACTGAACAGTGTGAGGTTTTTTTTACAGTGGCTGGAGTGCCAATCCTGCCACTAATCCCCAGGTTTTCCCTGCAAGTTTGGAGGGACTGAGTGGAAAAGCAAGAAGGGAACTGGAGATTTTTGTGGATGTACAATGATGATAAAGGGTGCACAGTACAATTAAAACTAAAATGTGTGACCAAGACATTGAAATGCTGACTGAATTTGTCTGTCACTGCCCAGGAAAGTGAGTTGCATGATCCTCGCTGACTCAACAGCAGATTCACTTTGTACCAATATCTTCACCAATAATGATGAATTATTCTGAATGCCAGTGACTTTAAAGAAGTAATTGAGTGTTTATTAAGCATGTTCCATTCCTGGACAATACAAGCTGGTCAGTCCAATTAACGACTTTAAATATAAACCTGCCGTACGAATTGAGCAGGTCTGACCTTATCTTACTGCCACCTATAAGCCTGGTATTGGCAGCAGCAGTTCTCGTTACTATTATATTTAGATTTTCTTTGGGAAGTTTTGTAACATTTTAATTTCCCATTGGGGATAAATAATATATAATCTAATATATTCTGATCTATAGCAATAGTTACCAATGCTGTTCAATGGCAAACAATTTGAAAAATATCAAAGGAAAAAAGAAAAAATATCTATGTGTCTCAAATGTGCAAAATGGCTGCTTATTTGCTAAAATACTGTTAAGGAGATATGTCTGAAATAATCAGTGTGCAACATAAACAGGACACTAAAGCCTCATGGGACTGATTTTTTGAACTTAAGACTTGACTGTTCCCCCTTTCATTGGTCAAGAGTCCTGTCTTAAAAATTCTTTATAGTTTCCCATTTGTAATAATGTGCTAATTATTCCAAAAATATTGTAACAGTATTTTAGTGAAAAAGCATGTGTTTGTCACATTTTGAGAAAACAACGGGATAATAGACATGTAGATTATGTGTCATCAGTAACATGAGTTTTTTTTTCTTTTTTTAATGTTTTTTTTTCCATATTGTTTTCCATTGTACATCATTGGTCACTATTGGTTTCTATTATAACAACTATTTTGTCTCCAATCTACATGGAAAACATTGCTATCATCTGCAAACTACAAGAGGCAAATACCATATTAAATAAATAATTTTGATATTAAATAAATAATAAATAATTTACTTTAATGCTACTTTATTCTGATGTGTGTGGAATCTATTTGTGCATTGCAGTAATGGTGGCAGCAGAAACTAAAGACAGTGACCATAAGAATCTCCCTGTGCTGTGCACATACCTTTCTTTGGAAATTGTAGAAAGATATGTGTGTTAAATCCAATACAAATGCTTTGCAATGGTTAATTACATTTATAAAAAGCTGTTAACTGAATACTTTTCCTGCATCCACCATGTTGACTGTATCAACTACAGGATGTGCCAGTTTATTGATGCAGCATAACCAAGATATTAATCTTTATAAGTCTTTATCATTTTATCTTGAGAACAGGATTATGACCAAAATTTAAATTTCTATAGTTTTGAATTTGAATTTGATTGCAATTATTAATTCAAGTTGCAACAGACAAGTATAACGTAGTTGTACTTTTAAATATCACTAAGCCAATTTTAAAAATGCCTTATTTATGTTTAGATTATTTCATCAATACAGTGTTGATGTTTAAAATGACCATTACTGCAAGTCCCATTTGAGCATTTTTCATTGTTTTTTTTTTTGTTTTTTTGCATTCTGTGTTGCCAACTTCATGTGCTGAAGTCTCGAGGCAAACTGCAATTAATTATGCCAGTGGCATTTAGCAGAAGCCAATGCATGTGGCTATTTTCAGTTTTTAATACCATTGCAATGTGTTGTTATTTTCTGAACTATGCTTCACACTGAAAGGATAGATGTTGTGTCAAAAAAACATCCTCACATAAACTGAATCACCTAAATATATTTCCAGGTCTTTGCATTTGTTTTTTTGTTAATAAGAAATATGTCTCTTTTTTGTCTTTGCTAACATTATAACTGTGCCCTTGATTAATGTTTTAGAAATCTCTGTCTGTGCCATGTAAACAAAATTACAGTCAAAACTAAAACCCACGCTGTTTTATAATGGAGCAGTCATGTAAGTTCATTACAGCAGCAGCATGAAAAGTCTAAATCTTATCAAACAATAAAATTGAATGAAATACATATTAAATCAAAAATACACTTCCTGGCCGTATAATACCTTGTAGTCAAGCAATATGCTCTTGAATGCATTTGTTGCATTTTACTTAGTTGATACAATGTCAGTGTTTAGTAAGCATTGCATTTCAAGCCAAAATAGTTAAATAAAAGACTTTACTCCATTCTTCCATGCTTATAGTATAGTGCACTAACAAATTTATAGGTGATTAATAGACAGAGTTGTGGAGTTGGTACACAAAACCTTCAACTCCGACTCTGACTCCTCAAATTGTAGTACCACCAACTCCAACTCCAGCATTTCTGTTTGTAATTCGTCTAATATATTGTATATACTATGTTAATTGAAAGCACACAACATACACGATACAACAACAACAACAACAACAACATTTATTTATATAGCACATTTTCATACAAACAGTAGCTCAAAGTGCTTTACATATTAAAGAATAGAAAAATGAAAGACATAATTATAAAAAATAAATCAACATTAACATCGAATAAGAGTAAGGTTCAATGGCCAGGGGACAGAAAAACAAAAAACTCCAGACAGCTGGAGAAAAAATAAAATCTGTAGGGATTCCAGACCATGATACCGCCCAGTCCCCTCTGGGCATTCTACCTAACATAAATGAAACAGTCCTCTTTGGATTTAGGATTCTCACGGAAGGGCTTGATGATGATGATGATGGTCACGTAGACTTCTTCCTTTTAATCCGTCCATCATTGTTGGAGCATCATGAAGCTTTGAGTAGGTGGAGGTGGCGCAGGCCACCACCACAAAGAAACCGGAAAAAGAAACAGAAAAGAGAGTAGGGGTCAATACAAGGTATTTCATCACTCCAAGTGTAAATCACCAGGCTACTTTTAAGATATAAAGGCTATAGCAATGTTGTTGTGGCTTACCAACTGTGAGTAACAGTAAACATGAGAAGAAGCTATATTTTTATCGAAAGTCTCGAAGAAAAAATAGTTTAATCACTATATGTGAAGTGGGAAGTTTTAACACATTATATTACAAATGACATTTAGTCACAATCTGAGTCAGTACGTTTTTGCCGACTCTGACTAAATTAACCCAATAATTACTTCCAACTGCATGGCCCCAGTATTTATTAAGTAATATTAGACTTTACTGTAACTTTTATTTGCTGCTATTTCAAACCTAAAGTTTACAGTATTAGCCTGTGTGTTCTTTTAATAATGGGAGGTGCTACACTCAAAAACTAAATTTGTCACTTTGTTAAAAGGCTATATGCAAACATGTAGCACAGTGTTATTTCGAAGGGGAGCACTCTATTCAAAAGTTCAAAAATGAAAGACAAAGCTTAGTTTAGGGAGAGGTATGAGGCCTGATTAAGTCTGCTAGCTCAGCCAGGTGTCTTGTTCAAGTTTTTACTCTATGGCAGACATTAGGAGTATGAATCACTTTGGGTGCAAAGCTGTAAAACTGAATGATATGATTTTGCACTGAAAATATTCTTATTGTTTTCAGATAAAATATCCTTGTTGTGTTTTAGATAGTTTAGACATGGATCCAGAATTGTGAATTTCTTCATGCTCTCTTTCAATAGAGTGCGTTCTTTGGGAAGTGCATCTAATGGCACTTATTTTAAATATGTCTTCATTTTTAGAAGCACTTTCTTCTTTTCAGGAAGCTTGCTTGGATAATGGAGCAGACAGACATTTCTTTTTATGGTGCATGTTGTATTTCAAGGCCACTGTAGTTTATAACAAGGAGTAATAGATTTTGATACAGGGGGGATGTTCCTCTAAATGTGATGCATTATCCGTGGCATTTTGAGATTAAGTTATCACAGAGCTTTAAAATAGTGATCCAAGATTAATGCAAAATTAATTGTACAGCTGTCCATTTGAGCTCAGTAATCTCTCATTCCTTTAGAATGATCAGGTTACAATGCAGAATGTATTGGTGGAAAGGGAAAGTCGCATACAATGTTGTCTGAATATGATTTGTCCTGTTTGGTACAAAAAGGCAATAAATGGTTTAAGTGCCACGGTGGATGGACTGGTATTCCAAGGTGAATCCTTTCTCAACTGGGAAGCCATAATGGATGATGTCAGAGGGGGCATATCCGGGATGATTATTAAAATTAATTAGATAAATTAATAATGGATGGACTGCAGGATTCTAAACAATTCATTCCCCAGTATGAGAGGGAGCAGTGCTCCTCTGGTTTGGCCCCAGCCTAGATATCCTCAGTGTAGCCTGGGACTTGTAGATTTGAAGGGTGACCCTGTTTGGGTCCTTGGGTGCCTCCAGGGAGTGCTGTTGGGAATACCCTGGTTTGGGAGACTTCTGTATGACCCTGAAGTGCCTCCATTATGCAAGGCTGTGGCTCCAGATATACTCCTGGGATTATCACTAAACAAATGCCAACTCACTCCAGCAGTTTAGTCAAGAGTTGGGTAGCAGAGGGCAGAACTCAGCTGGAGGAGCAGAAGAAGGTATTGTGTTCGTTGGAGATTGTGGTGTGAACTTTGGAATAGTTATTGTGAATAAAAAAAACACATTTATTTGCACCTGGGTCTGTCCTGGTGTGGTTGTGTATAGGATTCTGGGCCCCCTACTGGTCACAATGGGCTACTACACTCTTTTGTCTTTGGAAGTAAGTTACATTTTTATGTAAATAATGAGGCTTACAAACAGTGTCTAGGCCTCAGCAGTGTATTATCAGTTTTTGTTAACTGAGTAGATCACAGACCTGCTCACATATGGTATTATTCCCTTTGGTAAGCAAACAGTCGGTGCAGAGGTCCTTTGATATTTTGTGAATACTAATATTAATTTACTATTTGTTAAACAATGTATGTTTCATTTGTTTACCTCCATATTGATATATCAGCATACATATTGTACACATACAGTAAGAGATGAAAATGTTCACATGTCGAGACTGAAAAACACGATTTGCCGTGTTGCAACCAAACATTGCAATACATTTATGTTTTTTATATACTTAAGAATGCATTCTTAATTTGGCAAATAATTTTACAAATTTACATACACAGTCATGCCAACATGGGAGAAACAAATTGAGACAGATATTATAAAGAGATGAACAAACTGTGATTTAAAACATATATGAAGTTATTTAAAATATTCTTTATTTAAAATATTGCATATATAAATATTTGAACTTTAAGAGCACAGTGCGGAAGCACTGTTTACCTGTTTTCCACAATCGCAAGGTCAAATTTAAAAGAGTTTTATTTATTGTGAATTTTCTTAATAAATATATATTGTACTTTGGACAGTTTATTTCAATCAATTAGAATACTCCAGTTGTGCTAATGGACTGTCTTGTAGAATGTGGTGTGTTAGCAAAGTGTGTCACTTTGACTTACTGAATACTGACATCTCATTTCAAGGCATTAAAGTGTCTGGCACAGAGACCTACACTTGGCTTCAAGATTTTTTCTTTTGTTTGTTTAACTTAATGTGCCTGATAATACACCGTCTAGTCTTGGTACAATATCATTCTTACTTTCAGAAGCAGTTTTTAAATTCAGTCCCATGCATTACAGGAAAATGAGTTTAGTAATTTTAGTGATCGAGGTACACCTAGAGTCCTGCACAGGTCTGTTTTAAGAACCACCAACCCTCACCTGAACTACAGCCTGCAACCAAATGCTAATCGACTATCACCTCCTGTACAACTCTAAACAGTGCATTTACATGCACACACAAAATTGGAATAAGGTGAGTGATCAAGTTAAGGTGAAACCTGGTGTCCTAAAAAACCTTTTACATGCAGAAGTCCACTTATGGAGTTCACCTTTAGCAAACCACTCCAATGTCAGATAAATGCACTAAAAACACATTGATAATAATAATTATTATTCTCTACATGTATATAGCACTTTTCTCACCACTCAATACGCTCACCATTCAGGGAGGACCCAGGAAGCAAACCCACAATCTCCTTCTGCAAAGCAGCAGCTTAAACATCATCAAAGCCCTCTGTGAAACTCAAACCAAGCATGGAGCCTATGTCTCATGAGATTATGCTGCTGAGCTTAGCACTGTACGTTCATCTCATCAACATAAATTTAGCAATTTGTGATATACTGAGACAGATTGTTTCAACCAGGAGAAGGAATAATGCGATCACCCAAACATTTGTCACAGGAGATTTAGCTTTGTGTTCCACCATTTTGTACCCGTGATTGCTGGATGTATATGCGAAGCAAAGATTGTTGGGATGGAGTTGTTTAGAAAATGTTTACTGACAGTCAATGGACATACACAGACTAACAGAGTGCAAGGGGAAAACACAGACTACAAAATCTTTAATTGCAACTCATTTAAGGGTTTACATGGCCAGATAACCAGTTTGCCTATGGAGAAATCTACGTTTGTTAACCCTTTTTACCAGAAACCAATATTCTGGTTTCTCTAACCAAAATAAGAGTTTAAATTGTATTTTTGAAACCAGGTTTCTATAAATAACTGGCTTATTAAAGCACATAAATGTACTCCTTGATATAAGATGCAAAACTTATATGGGATTTAGTGCTGATTGTATCCTTGATTTTTTAAAATTTTACAAAATCAATTAAACTTTAAAAAAAGAAGCAATGCCCAGATAGAGCCCACACCCTCATTATCATGTAGGAATACAAGTGACCGAATACTATCCTGAGTTCTGTGGCTCTCACACTTCAAACCTTTTATTATTCCTCTTTTTTTGACTGCGATGCATTGAGTTCTGAGTAAGCAAACTGCATTGTTATTGGAGAAGGCAGCAAAGAGGGCTTCAGTTCCTCATTTTTCTGTCAGTGCAGTTGGAAACCAGGCACAGCTTCCAGGAACAAATTTCAGAATTGTTTCCTAGAAAACAAAGGCCATAAAAAAGAATAATATGTTGTTATTAGGTTTTTTGCTTATTTACGTGCATATTTGTTTTTCCTCCTTTGGGGAAGGGAAAGTAAGAAAATGAATGTGTGAGAGACAACGAAAACAGGTTGTGGAAACTGCAGCATCAGGAGGAAAGACGAAACAGGTCAGTCAGCTAGTGGGAGAAAGGCAGTGTGATCTTGGACTCCAAAAGTATCATTCCAGGGGCTGATTCACCCCATTGACTATTTGTGCAGAGTGAGTGCTAGCATGTTGGAGTGATATCTTGGGATCTGAAGTATGACTGTGGGTGTGTGAAGGATGATGATAGGAGGGCTGACCTCGGACGGTCTGGTCAGAGCTCTCTGCCAGTTGAGCAAGTAATGGGTAAGTTGGGAGATGAACGTGGATTTGTGCTGGTCTGGTCTGTATGTGTTTTTAGGAGAAAGTGGATTTTAACTCTTGAATTTCACGTTTTTGTATTTATTTATTAATGGCAGTTATGTATTACACTTTTTTCACCATCCCCTTGCAATGTGTGTGCTTGTCTTCATCTGCGGGCTTATCTCATTTACGGTACTGATGATGTTGGGTTCAAGAGGCTCCCAGAATGCTCTCCCAATCCTACTAAATTCATAGATAAAGTCAACAGAGACATGAATGTCACTGCTGAGGTAAGTAAACCACCTGACAAGATCAACACTCTTTCCGCAGACAGACACACTACTATTGGCTGTGCCCAAGAGACATTTTAAGACCATGATCTTGATTTTTATGCAGGACACTTGCAAGCCCAGACATTCAGATTACTTACTCTAGTGAGATCAGAGCCTCCATTGACTCCACGAAGATCACAGCATCATCGGCAAAGTCATGATCACTGAATCTTTCTTCATCAACTGATGCCCCACAGCCACTGGACTCCACAAACCTGTCCAACACCCAGTCGATGCAAGCATTGAATAGAGCTGGAGCCAGAACACACCCCTGACAAATCCCAGAATCAACTTAGAAAAATGCAGAGGTTCTGCCTCCACTGGTAGACTTCTTAGGTCTAAAACCAGACTGCTCCAGTCTCTGGCTGGTGAGCAGGTGATCATGGATCCTATTGAGGATGGCCCTAGCAAGGACCTTACCCAGTACAGAGAGCAATGTTATCCCCTCTAGTTGCTGCGATCCAGGTGATCACCCTTTCCTTTCCAGGTAGGGACAACAATTCCTGTTTTCCACTCATTTGGGATGATGATTTTTCTCCCAAATGGAAGCAAAGGTTGCTTGCTATGCCAGGAGGACAGCCTTACCACCAGCCTGGAGAAGTTCTACCCGGATACCACAGATCCCTGCAGCCTTCCCTAACCTCAGCTAGTTCACCACTTGTGCAATCTCAGTGAGACTGGGTGGTTCACAGATAATTGGAGGTTCATCTCCCAGAGATGTCCAATGTCCTAGCCAGAGGATCAGCTTTAAACAGCTGCTCAAAGTAGCCAGGATAGTGGGTTGCAACTGCAATGTCATCAGTAAAGAACATTCCATCAGATTCAGATGTGTGTTATGGTTTGATTCCTCTGTAAGCAGGACATGGGTCACTAGACCATAGATAATGTATCACCTGCTCACAGATTCCACTAACAAACTCCTCTTTAGAGCCCTTGTAGCTGTCCTTCTCATTTTCCGGTACAGACCAGAGTTACCATCAATACGTGCACTGTGACTCCTCTTGATAATATTCAGGGTGCCCTGCAAGATGAAATATCTCCTTCTGGGAACACTGGTAAAACCAACACAACCCTCAACAATCTTCATGGTCTTGTTTTGAAAGGTCTCCCACATCACATTAGGACCAGCAGTCGCACCCATATCTGTAAGTTCCTCACACAAGCTGTGCACAGACTTGTTAGAAACAGCCTGATCTTCGAATCTGACCAGGTCCAGCCTCATTTTCCTAGTAGGTGGTAGCCTACTTGGAGCTAAGCTGGCTCTTCAGAGTAGCAACAAGTCTGTAGTCAGAAGTCACAAACTAGGCACTTCTGTACATCTTGCAGTTTTGTAAGAGCTTCCAGTGTCTGCCTACAAGGATATGATCGATCTCCTTCACCGGACCACCAGTATTAGAGTACCAAGTCTAATGATGCGGCTCAGGATGCTGGAACCAGGATTCAGCGATCTGCAGTCCCTATCATTTTGCAAAGTCTCAAGGAACATAGAGCAACTTTCACCACTGTCGCCAGAGCCCCAGGGACCAACACAATCCTTATAGCCAACTCTGTCTATGCCAGTGGTTGCATTGATGTCACCCATGACCATGTCCCCAAGGGAGAATTAAAATTTTTCAGAAGCTCCAAAATAAATAAATATGATAAAAAGGAACATCCTAGCCAGAGGATCAGCTTTAAACAGCTGCTCAAAGTAACCAGGCCAAACACACATAAACAAAGAATTAAGTCAGAAAAATTAACACTTAATTTTATTAATTTATAAGTAATTTTTATTTAGACACAACTTGGGAGGGCATCTGGTGGGTACTTATCAGTACTGATTCAAGATATATATATATCAAGTTATACTTTATAGTGGAACAACACATAATTGAATGAATAATTTTTCAAGAGAAAACATACTTGTCTGATGAAAAATATAAAAATCATTCCTTGCTTAAAGTTGAATTATTACACTTTTGATTGGGCTCTCTTCTCACATACTCTTGCTGTCTGAGACTCTGGGTTCTGTGATATGTTGTATGGATTGCCGTCAGAAAATTTTTTTCATATTATATTTTTTTATTGTCTTTTACTTTTTAAGTTTAAAAAATAATAATTCCAGTATATATACTATGCATACTGCATAATGAATGCTTAGGTGCTGAAAAGTAGTTTCATCTTACTCATGTTTGCATTTTAGAATCCACTTTTATTTGTTTGTTTCTTTTTAATGCACTCTGCCTATTTGCAAGAGTGTGCCAAGCTTTTTTTTAGATTTTGGTTTGTGGCTTAAGAGCCTTTTTTTCTATATTCTATATTCACACTTTTAATAAATTGATCCAGTTTCTTCAATGCACTACTGCCAATTTTGTTTTTTGTCATATGTGCAAAAAAACAATTCAGGTGACATAAACGAATAGTTATGTGTTGTGGATTTGAGTGTAAGACCTGGGGTTCATTCCCAGGTGTGGTATAAGACATTTGGAACAATGGCGGCAATCTCAGTGCTTCACTGAAGTATGCTTACGAGGCAAAGCTAGGATAAAGGAAACTGTGAGATTCAGCATAGGCTACTATGCATTACTGTGAATTACAGTACTTCCTGCATTTAGAATTGATAAAAGTTGCCAAAAACGCACTGTATTAATTTCATGTTTGAATTAAAATAATGATTTAGAAAAAAAATTTTTTTTTTACATAAATCCAGGCATATGACTTTCCATTGTGCAAAATGTAATCTAACAAATCATTGTAAATAAGAATTTTAGACAGAAAGATAAAGATGATTTGCTCAAGGTGTTTATTGTTCAGTTTGTGAGTTTTGTTTTATGTTCCTACATAGTTCACGTAGGGTGGCACCCTCCTCCCACAATCCAAAGATAAGAACATTTGGGTAATTGTGATGAGAATAGGACTTTCAGACCAACAAGCACTTCCATCCTGTTCACCTAGATTGTCAAAAATAACATCAAGTTGAGATTTGAGGGTCCCTATATGCCAACTGTCTACCACACTACTTGGAAATTTAGTCCATGTGTCTATGGTTATTTGCAAAAGAAACAGTTTCTAGTGTTTGTGTGAAATCTGCCCTTAGCAAATTGCATTTCTGTGTACTTCTGTGATCCACTTTCCTAATTCCCTTTATAATTTTTAACATTTCATTTATTGTCATCCTTTAATCTGTGTTGTTTTTTTTTTTTTGCTTAAACTGAAAAGGTTGAACTCTTTCAGTCCTTCTTCATAGTTCATACCTTTCAGTCCCAATATGGTCGTAGCTGCTGTCCTCTGGAGTTTCTCTTTTTGCTCCTCTGGTTTGGTTTGCAATAAGAGGACCTGCACTAGGTATGCCAAATTGTGATGTACAACCTAACAACCTATTAGCTGTCTTCTGTCACTTATATATACTGTTGGGATGTAGATAGTATTGAGTCCAGTATGAGTCCTAGATCTTTCTCATAAGGGATACTTCAACACGTCAGATGTTCTATTGCGTTTTTGAAGTTAACATTTCTAAACACCTTGCATTAACTTTTCATTAAATTTCATCTGCCAGAAATTGCACAACCCTATATTCTGTTCAAGTTTCTGTAATTATTCATTTTTTTCCCATTCCTTCTAGTATGGTATCATCTGCAAACTAAACAAGCTTATTGATTATATTCCTGAATTAGCAGGTGTAGGGCATCTTATATGCTGACGGCACCTGATATTGCTATGATATGCTTCAAACCATTACAGACCTACGTAACCAAATATGGTTAACATAGGATCAGAAACCTACCAGATGGGTTTTGCAGGATTGCCCAATGCTAAGTTTCTTTATACAACTATAGCATATTTTTTTTCAAAACTGTTTCTTTTTTCAGCCTATCCTACACAAATAGAAGCAACAACGAAAAACAGTTTGATATGTGATATTTTGTTCTCTCCTTTCTGTATACAGAATGCCAAACATTGAAATGGTGGTTGCAGTTTGAATTTGAGCCAGCCTCAGCAGCAGCACATTGGGTAAGAATACAAACATTTTTTTATTATTGAAAGCAAACAATCAGTACTGACAGTGCATCCGTCGATTATCAGGAGGTGGTATAAAATCTGTGCAGAATCAGCTCAGCTTTAACACTAATGTCAGAGTAAAAAACAGTAGGCCATTAGGTGAGTCACTCTCTTCTGTGCTAGGGATAATGTTTTGTAAAATATAAGCCTTGATTATGTCCTGAATGTAAATCTGTATAAAAACATAACATGGTCATGACAAATAGATTTCCATATATTTTTGCCTTGCCTTTTTAAAGTGAACATAGCCCTTTATAAGTACAGAACTATGGTACAATTGGAGAACAGGGGCATTAAGTGACTCATTATGACATGGGGTCAACTTCTTTATATTTACCTGCCACATTTGTCCATCACAACTTTGATTTACGTTTATGTTAAGTTAGGATATAGGTTAAGTGATTTGTTCAAGGGTCACATACTCTCTACATTGTGCTTTACAGATTAACTAAATATAATATAAAATATTTTAAACATCTTAGTGATGGGTATTTAAACATCATCAATTAAAATGAGGCAGCAGCACGAGAATACAGTATGTGTTAATAATTATCAAAGTACAGGTCGAGTATCTGTAATCTAAAATGCTTGAAACCAAAAGTATTTTGGATTTTGAATGGTTTCAGATTTTGTAATATTTGCGTATATACATAATAAGATATCTTGTAAACACCCTTGATTAAGTACGAAAGTACAGCCGAGCCAGCTGGATTGCATGTTGCTGTCGTTGGGTGTGTAAATGGCTCACAGTGGGTCGCCTTAGTGATCAACTGCGCCACATGATATATACAGTGCATCCGGAAAGTATTCACAGCGCATCACTTTTTCCACAATTTGTTATGTTGCAGCCTTATTCCAAAATGGATCAAATTCATTTTTTTCCTCAGAATTCTACACACAACACCCCATAATGACAACGTGAAAAACGTTTATTTGAGGTTTTTGCAAATTTATTAAAAATAAAAAACTGAGAAATCACATGTACTTAAGTATTCACAGCCTTTGCTCAATACTTTGTCGATGCACCTTTGGCAGCAATTACAGCCTCAAGTCTTTTTGAATATGATGCCACAAGCTTGGCACACCTATCCTTTGTCAGTTAAACCCCATTCCTCTTTGCAGCACCTCTCAAGCTCCTTCAGGTTGGATAGGAAACGTCAGTGCACAGCCATTTTATGATCTCTCCAGAGATGTTCAATCGGATTCAAGTCTGGGCTCTGGCTGGGCCACTCAAGGACATTCACAGAGTTGCTGAAAGATGAACCGTCGCCCCAATCTGAGGTCAAGAGCGTTCTGGAGCAAGTTTTCATCCAGGATGTCTCTGTACATTGCTGCAATCATCTTTTCCTTTATCCTGACTAGTCTCCCAGTTCCTGCCGCTGAAAAACATCCCCACAGCATGATGCTGCCACCACCATGCTTCACTGTCGGGATGGTAATTGTCTGTGATGAGTGGTGCCTGGTTTCCTCCAAACGTGACGCCTGGCATTCACACCAAAGAGTTTAATCTTTGTCTCATCAGAGCAGAGAATTTTGTTTCTCATGGTCTGAGAGACCTTCAGGTGCTTTTTGGCAAATTCCAAGCGGGCTGCCATGTGTTCTTTTACTAAGGAGTGGCTTCCGTCTGGCTACTCTCCCATACATGCCTGATTGGTGGATTGCTGCAGAGATGGTTGTCCATCTGGAAGGTTCTCCTCTCTCCACAGAGGACCTCTGGAGCTCTGACAGAGTGACCATTGGGTTCTTGGTCACCTCCCTGACTAAGGCCCTTCTCCCCCGATCGCTCAGTTTAGATGGCCAGCTAGCTCTAGGAAGAGTCCTGGTGGTTTCAAACTTCTTCCACTTACGGATGATGGAGGCCACTGTGCTCATTGGGACCTTCAAAGCAGCAGAAATTTTTCTGTAACCTTCCCCAGATTTGTGCCTCGAGACAATCCTGTCTCGGAGGTCTACATACAATTCCTTTGACTTCATGCTTGGTTTGAGCAATGACATGAACTGTCAACTGTGGGACCTTATATAGACAGGTGTTTGCCTTACCAAATCATGTCCAGTCAACTGAATTTACCACAGGTGGACTCCAATTAAGCTGCAGAAACATCTCAAGGATGATCGGGGAAATAGGATGCACCTGAGCTCAATTTTGAACTTCATGGCAAAGGCTGTGAATACTTATGTACATGTGCTTTCTCAATTTTTTTCATTTTTAATAAATTTGCAAAAACCTCAAGTAAACGTTTTTCACGTTGTCATTATGGGGTGTTGTGTGTAGAATTCTGAGGAAAAAAATGAATTTAATCCATTTTGGAATAAGGCTGTAACAGGCAGTAACATAACAAAATGTGGAAAAAGTGATGTGCTGTGAATATTTTCCGGATGCACTGTATACTCGTATTTATCTACGATCGTCTCACAAATAGGAATTATCGCAACCCCTTTTAAATATGTGCTGTCTTCACAAAGCCAGCACTCTGACTTTAGTGATCAACCTTCTTGTGTGGTGCAAATAAACGTAGAGGAAAAATTGGGTCATGACATTATAAAAGTTGAGGTACAACTGAGCTAAATGATGAGTCACACATGTATTAATTCATATCATTATTTTAACGTGCATTGAAGTGACAAACATATTAAACCCAAAAAGTGATGAATACAATTTATGGACTCTATTTTAGTTCCCTTTTAAGAGGGGCAATGCTGCTTATTTGCACTGAAAAACTCAAATGTGCATACACAACTTTCACATGAGAACGCTCTATATTTCTCTGATTTGAAGGTGGTTGACAAGATAGCATTGCTTTCTCACAAGACCCCAGGGTATGTCTGGAAATGGTATACATGTTTTAGTATGTTGGTGGGAGTTATTCTGGTTTCCTCCAAAAATCAATAAATCTAACTGCAGAGCCACAGAACCATACATAACCACAAATTGGATAAGGCATTGAAGTTTTTTACCGCAGTTTCTTGGTGGAAGTGAGATTAGGGTAACTTAAGGTAAGGAGTTAGTGTTGATAAGGTTAAGGGTTTATGTTGTTAGTGTGTAGTATAGACATGAGATAATGTCACTTCCGCCGTGAAACTGCTGCTCATTATGTTCCACTAATAAACTGTGGTCAGAAACTGAGATAACATATCTAAACTGCAGTGACGTTGGATGCTTCCCCCTAAAGTCAGTATACTGATGACTTTGTGCTTCTGAGATGGCTCAGTGCGGTAGAGCATTCTGCAGTTGACTAGAAGCTCATAGCGATTTGATACATGCTTTCTATTAAATGCTGTTGAAATTAGGGTCTGGTTCATTTTGGTCCTACTATAAAAAAAAAACAAAAAAAAAACTAAAAAACTGATTTAGCAAATACATTGATAGACAGATGGATGAATGAATGGATTGGAATTTGCAGATTTCCATTTTAATTAAATCACTGACTTATGACTTACTTACAGAGGGCAATACTCTCTTAGAGTGCTATTTTTTTAATGTGGAATATTTCACCTCAGCTAACATTTGGAGTATATACTTCATTGAAGAATGTCACAGTCTCCTAGCCCAATTTGTTAACAAAGTGACTTGATATTCCTAGCATTTAAAAAGCCTGATGTGCTGAAAAATGTGGTACTAATTATATAATTTATGTATTAATTACTTCGAAGTGATTATGTACTTGAGGATAAACCCCTGCTTTTAAGCCAGTTTCTACAGCACAGATTACTTGTAAGATCAATTAAATGCACTTTTTTGGTTGACAAAATCTCATGTATGTGAAAAACAAATCTTTTGCTTTTGATCATGTATAATGTTCCATTTCTTCTCCCATATACTGTAGATTCTTCTTGAACTTGCTGCTTTGAGGCCAGAAGAAACAAGGACAAGATTGTACCATGAAATCCATTAGTAAACAATGGAAGAAGTTGGCGCTTATTTTAATATTTGTTTGGGCTCTGTTCTTTTTGGCCCTTTTTTCTTATTTTGTGGACATCCCTGTGAAGGGGCAGCCTCTCTCAGGTTCTGTTGTTTTTTCAGAGAATAGAAGGCAAACTCCACTTCAGGGCAACCACCGGTTTATCATGGGAGCTGAACAAGATCCATTGCTCTCAGATGGCAAAGGCAATGATCTGTTTAACAATCGTGTGTTAAATGGGGACAAAAAAGTTTCCACAAGTCAAGCTTCAGACAGTATTAAGAAAAAACATATATTTAATTCACAGGAATGGTCGCCTCCTAAAACTAGCAATTTAAAAAAGGTTCCACAGAATGATGACACTAAGTTAGCTGCTGGTCAGCAACGTTTTGAGCCTGAAACTTTGAAACATGTAGATAAGGCAGCCAAACGAGTAAATAATATCAAGAGAACTCCACAGAGGCTTAGACGGAGTTATCGTGCTGGAAGCAGATACAAGTGGCCTAATTTTAATATTGATGATGACTTGGAGGAATACTACTTCTCAAAGACAAAATCTGTCATATTCAAACTGTGGAAAGGAAATGCCTCTTCCAAAATGTTGAATCCACGATTACAGAAGGCAATGAAAGATTATTTAAATGCCAACAAACACCAGGTCAATTTTAGGATCCATAAAGAGGCAACCAAGCTTACATCTAAAGAACTTTTGTGTGAGCTCAAGAACCAAGTAAAGATAAGAACTTTGGATGGAAAGGAGTCACCTTTTTCACATATGGGCTGGGAGACAATAGTTCCCAGAACTGTGATGCACGACCTGTATCCACATGGCTTTAAAACCTGTGCCGTAGTTACATCAGCTGGTGCAATTCTCAATTCTGCTTTGGGGAAAGAGATTGGTGAGTATGAACACAATTTAACATGTGTTGATCAAGCAAATCAAAAGCTACAGTACAACTGCAAAATGTTTTTTTTTTCATTTCTACAACTAGGAAATTGGCCTTGTGAAAAGAATGTAATTTAGGTAAATAAAAGTAAGAAGCCTAAAACTATCTTGAGATTCATTTCATCCATAACAGCCAAACAATTGTTGTTTGAAAAAGAGGCTAGGTCAATGAAAAGTTATGGTTATCTGTGTCAGTTTTAGTAGCCTAGCTTTTGTCTGACCTGTTAAGTCAGTTCATATCTGTAGAAAGCTGAGTAAGTCTTGAACTCAGCAACAGACATAATGCCAAAAGCCACTCCACCCAGGCTGCCAGCCTGTCACAGGGCACACAGACATGAATAATGGGCAGTGTAATGATTCTAATCAGCCTAAAAGCATCTGTTCAAAATGTGGAAACAAAGTGGTTTCCGTAACAGAAACATGAACAATAGGTGAATGCTAATCTCCTTAGTTAATTAAGACACCCCAGTCCAGTATTGAACTGGAGCCTAAACTGCTGTGAAGTGACAATGGCATATCCTTAGTCTGTATTATATTAAAATGATAAAAAGCTAATAATGAAAGAAGTGACTAGGCTTTATGGAAACAAACGTTGAGGTACATAAATACTTTAATTTCCATCATTTTATTCTTACCGTTTACCAAATCCTACAGTTTATTGCATCTTGGCCATAAGATACATGTCATTTGTGTGGGAGATAGTAAGTGGTGGGAACAAGATAATCAGTCATACGCATAAAATTATTATGTGGCCTGTAAAAAGACATATAATTGGCATTTTATCACAGTATATTATTTCCTTTCCTTGACTTATAGCATTGTTTCATGGCCACAGCATTTTATCTCATCTGTCAGGTGAGAATATTTCTTGAAAATGAGAGAATAAATTATGGGAAGAGTATAACATGTAAAGGCCACAGCATATATTTATATATTATTTGTTTCTCTGATATAGTCCATAAATTAAATGGCAGTTTAGAAGACAAAGAGTGAACTATGAATGCCTGAATACAGTTATAGGTACACGGTCTGGCTTTCCAGTATGGGAAAATACACAGTTACTTCCATTGTGTCAAATAATTGATGTTCTCATTTTTTATTTTCGCACTAACAAGTTAAAATGTGTAAAACTTGTCTCAGCTGCATACTGACCTTAGTACACCGTAGACTTGATAGTACACCAGTTAAATATAGTGTATCTTGGCATATACACACAAACTCGTTTCAGTAATATCTTTGGATTATTGGAAGATGTATATGCCCTATATTTAAGCAGATGCAGAAGTACGTTTGTGTATGTGTGTGTGTGTATATATTGTGGAGGTTGGCCTGGACACAGACAGGCAGACATGTTAATGTCACCCACAAACACGTTTATTCACACTGTATACAAAAGTCATATGCACCACAAAACCCCCAAAGTCCTGGCCACACAATGCCTTACTTTCTGTTCAGGCCACCTCCTTTGCTCCTCCAGCAAGCTCAGTCCTCTCCACTCCTGACTCTCGCCTCGAATGAAGGGAGGCGGCCCCTTTTATCCACACCCGGATGTGCTGCAGGGGCTCCCAGGCAATCTCCCACTGACACGCCCCCGTGTGGCAGAAGTGCTCCGTTGTTCCTGCTCCTCTTCCCCCCAGCACTTCCTGGTGTGGCAGAAGTGCTGAGGTCCAGGGCTCCAAAGGCATGGGGGCACCCCCTGGCGGTGACCACGGGCCCCTACAGGGTGGAGATTCAAAGCTTTGTACCCGTGGCCCCCAAAGGAACCAGGGCGGTTGCCCCCAGATGGTCTGGGAAAGGTTCTAGCCCTCCTCCGGTCCTCATGGGCATCCCGGCCAGGTCACCGCCCCAGCCACCTCTGACAATATATATATATATATATATATATATATATATATATATATATATATATATATATATATATATATATATATATATATACGAGGTGTGGCAGAAAAGTAATGAGACTGATTTTTATTTACCAAAGTTTTTATTTTTTTCAAACATCAATGTTATCCCCTTCAAAGTAGTTCCCTTGGGCAGCTACACACCGATGGAGACGTTGTTCCCATTGTTGGTAGCAGCGCTGGAAGTCTTCAACCGGTATGGTCTTCAGCATGCACTCTTTTGGATGTTTTCTAAAGTCTCGAAATGACGTCCTTTGAGGACATTTTTCAGTTAAGGAAAAAGGAAAAAGTCACACGGATTGAGGTCAGGTGAATAAGGGGGCTGGGGAACCACAGGAATGCCATTTGAGGTCAAAAATTCTGTTATGGAGAGGGCAGTTTTTTGGCACCATTTTGGCACAGATCTTTCGCATGTGCAAATGTTCAGTCAAAATTTGATGAACGGTAAATCTGTTCAAATTTAATTGTTCACTCAACATTCTTAATGTTAAACGACGTCTGATCTCACAAGAGTGTTCACACATTCGATGTTTTCATTGGTTTTCGAAGTTGAAGTCCTCCCTGAACGGTGTTCATCTTCAACGTGTTTTCTGCCTTCCAAAAATGATTTGTGCCAGTGAAAAACTTGAGCTTGGGATAAAGAATGTTCCCCATAGGCCTGTTTTAACTTTTCAAACGTCACACTTGCCGTTTAATGGCACAACGTTGCTCCAAATTCCGCTGTTCCATTTTGCGTGACACACAACCAAAAACACAACTTCGCTAATAGCAGTCACAAAAATCACGTAGTTAACGGAAGGAGTTGAAACTTGCACTGAGCTATGGGAGGGTACTGATACACGTGCTCTATCAAGGACAACAGCGCATCGTTGCCAGATCGCTTGCAGTGTTGCCAGTCTCATTACTTTTCTGCCACACCTCGTATATACACATGTAGATATGTATTATAGATATATGCACATTTTTCACAGGCCGTTTAAGCACCACAGACAGTATGAGAGCTTTAGTAAGCACTTTGATGCTTCATTTAAGTGTTTGCTTCTATGTCTAAAAATCACAAGTCAGCAATGTGGTAATCTCTCAGGGCCAGAAGTAATTCTCAAAACGAGAATACACGTCTGGGGATGACCCGTTAAAGTGTGTGTAATGAATAGCGGCAAAATCCTGCACTGCAAAGGCTACACTCACAGAGCTTGTTCCTAAAACACCCACCCCCATTTTCTCCAGTCTGTGTGTTTTAAACCTCCCCTGGGGTTTTAAGGAGAGAGCAAAACATACTGAACAAAAGAGTTGATGCTGAGTGAAAATGTAAAGCTTAAATTGCTGTTACCCATTCAGGAGCTCAGTAGCGCAAAGTAACTGAAGTTTAATAGTTGTTTAAGTTTTAGTGCTGCAATAGCAGAAACAGACCACCACCACAGCCACTAGACTCCACATGTTTGAGAAGTACCTCTGTTTGCTATAATATCTTTCTGTCATCCATTGCATTATTATATAACAACAGCAAATATAGACAGATACGCATTGTGGTCTATGGATAAAAAATATATTAAAATGCTACAGCTGTTTCGTCATGTCATGTTTGCATTTCAAATTTCTTTAGTTATATGTTTTGATGTGAAGTCAGAAGGTGGGTGCTTTGCTGCCTTTTCCATGCTTTACTGGTGTCACTAGGTAGATATGTTGATTCAGGTGTTTTGAGCACTGAAATCTACATCTCCTATGGCTCATCGTTATCACCTCTCTTAACAGCAGTCCTTTCGGCGGGGTGTGACAGTTTATATTTTCATGCATATAGCTGCCAATTCTTTCAAGCTTACATCGACTACTACCCTATCATGGTAATGCTGCACAACAGAGAGCACACAAAGCACCTTCTACATCATATTATTTATGCTTAATATTTGTCTTCAAATGCCACTATATAATCTGATGCTACAGAAAGGGTTTTCCCTTGCATCAGGTTATGTTTGTTTTTAAAACAAGTTCCATTCATTTTTAAAATGTGCAATGTGCTCTTTGCACACACTACACATATTTACATATCTAATAGGTTTTTTTAGGAGTCTTTTCGACTGTAGGCAGCTCGTTGTAAACAGAAGCTTGCTCTTCAGAGCACCTCTGACCTTTGCAGTTCAAAATTACAAATACTTCCCTTACTTTAAGTTCATGAAGCCTCAGATTCGTTTTGAAGTGGAACACTCAGTGAGTTGTCTAATTGTTCCCACCCAATTTTAAGTAAAATTCTCTCATGGTTGTCTTCAGACATATATAATATGTGTATGGTTGCAGCAAGTCTACCAAACCAAGGTGGTAAATCTGTTCTCTTGATCTTTCACCTCTGTTGATTCATGCTTCAGAGTGGCTTCTTGCTGATCACTGTAGTCCTTCATTTGAGACAGCATTTGTCTCTCCATTTTCTGAAGCAGTTTTATCCATTACTGTGCATTGGAGAGTACTGGGCATATTGTGTACATGCATAATATTGAATTCTATCAATTCTTACATTTCTGTGTTTTTAAGATTTTTTGTATACTGTAACACAAATAATTTGTGTATACAGTAAGTAAAATTAGTAGAATTGATTTTACAAATGCTTGGTTCTAGGATTCAGTATTGAAGAAGTAAATAGATTTTCCACCCCAATATGTGACAGAATCCAAGTGTTCCAGGTGGATTTTAATGTAACCAAAATATAAAAAAGCATTTAACACCTGGTGCTTACCCTTATGCTTTTTCATTGTGAGGAACAATAGAATAAGGTATTGTTTACCAGATAAGAATGCAGTTCAAAAGGGAGAAATATTGCTATTATCATTAGCTAAGAATAGTGAGATCAAAAGTTATTTATACTGCTGGCTGGTGAAGACAATATGCAAAAAAATTAAATGACTACTTGTTTCAGGTAGTGTGGCATAATTATTAAGGAGCTGAACTCTAAATCCTAAGGTTCAACTCCCACTTCCAAGTGAGTGTGCAAGTCCAAGCAAGAAAACTCTTCACTTGCCTTCGCTCCCACTTCGAATAAAATGTGTATGCAATCTTGCGATATATCTGAACATGTAAAGTGCCTTGAGATAGCATCTGTTAGACAATAACAACAGCAATTTATTTTTTGTATAGCCCAAAATCACCCAAGGAGTTCTGCACTGGGCTTTAACAAGCCTATTTTTGACAGCCCTCCAGCCATGATCTCCTGAAAAGACAATGTACAAAGGGGCTTTATTAAATAAAGGTTATTAATTGGAATACCGTGCCACTAGATAAACAAGCTTTTTTGGGTGATAATGGACCACTGTTGGCAGGGCTGATAGAGCACAGCCAAATTCACACATGGCATGTGAATACTCTCAGAGGTAACTAGCAAAAAGTGAACTTTATAAAGGTTCTGTCTCCTTGTTTTTGACTGAACTAACCATTTATATCACATATTAACAGGTTAAATATAACAGTATACACTGAATTAACAAGTCTACTTTCTCCCTCATCATGTCACCCTGTAGGCTGTTGCTATTTAAAAGTGCTTATTCAGTATTCTTTTATTGTCTATGTTGGTTTTGTGCACATACATCACAATGACTTTAATTATTAAGGCTGTAACACACGTAATGAAGAATCAAGAAATCCTCTGCTAAGATGGTTGCTCATCCTGTCACCTGGGGTCTCATTTATAAAAGTTAGTTTGGATTCAAGCATGAAATTAGGCATATGCCAAAAAAAAATAAATCAGATAAATTTCTATGTAGTTTACCCTTTATAAATCATAAACATCTTATAAATATGCATACATGAGTGCACCTTGAACCCTGCCTGGTTGCCATTCTAAAACGACCATATATGGACCATGCTAGTCAACCTTTTTCATATACAACCACAACACCGTAGATCTTCGTTGGCTGGTAGAGCAACCTTCCACCTGACACATCAAGACACTGCCATCGCATAGGAGTCCGATGATGCGCTGCATAAATGAGTGCTCACGGGGTAGAGAAAAGAAGTAAGGCAGCGGCGGCGAAGCATGAATCTACTATCACCTGGCACAGGTAATAACATTATTGCTGTTACGATGTTCAGTACAGGCCATATGAAAAACTGAGGGTTCAGTCAGTCATCTTACCAACAAGCCAGCCATCATCTAAAGTACAGTCAGCAAGTCGTCTGCCAAAGCTACTATGCCTCAAAATAATTGAAGCATATGTTGACTAAGGCCACTGAGTCACAAATTTGTCCTGTCTTATTTTGGCATCTCAGATCACTTGTGTGTTAATGGCGGTTACAGTTAACAAAAGCAGCAACATTATCTCCAAGTGTCCTTATTGCAAGTGTGAGTGCATTTGATCGCTGTGGTTACGTTGGGAGAATTGAACACTACTGCAGAATGCCTTTTTATGTTGACCAGTTTTAGCAAAAACACGTTATGTTTTATGGATGTACACTCACACCATACGAAACTGAATGTAGTGCCTTGTCGGTCAGTTAATAGTTTCCAGCACAGTGGGAATGATGGAGCTGACGCTTTGCTGACCTTTCGGGCAGTACCCTGAGAAATGGCAACAGATCAGTCAATATGAACTGGTGAAAAAACATGAAAAGTCTTCAGTGCAAATAAGCAGTATTGGTCATCTTCAGAGAGAACTAAAACAGAATCGGTAAATCATCTTCATCACTTTTGGGGTTTAATATGTTTGTACCATCAACACACATTATAATAACTGCTCGGTGGCATAAGTTTTTGTGTGTGTGAGTGGTCATTTAGCTAATTTGGCTGCATTTTCCTACTCGATCAAGGGTGCTGTCATTTCCCCATTTCTCTGAAATGTTTAATAAAGAGTCGCTGTAAATATATACAAGTTTCATCAGGTTTCCTTTTATAAATTCAAACTTTTGTGTGAAAAGCTGCATACTCAAATTTTAAGTCTCTTTTTGTGCGTGCATAAGTTTTATAATTCTGATCACTGGCCTGAGGTTCACATCCTTCCCGCTGTTCACTAATACTATGAAAATCTGCCATGCTTCTCTTTAAATGGGAGGCAACACATTTGCACACTGTTAAGCCTCTGTCACACTTCACAGCTTTTTAAGCAGTTTACATAATTTTATATAATCATTTACATAATCTTGGCAAGTCAGGGGATCCCATGAACCACTTTCGTGTTCTTTGACCTTCCAGGTAGACTGGTCTCTGATTAGCCCTACAGAAACTGCCAACCAATGAGCTCACACTTAGAGGAAAAATGCACAAAATTTAGCCGTGAAGAAGGAATGAAAGAAGGTGTTTTGGTCTGCTCAGAAAGATGAGATGCTTGTCTGACAGAAGCCTTGTGTTTGTTGTACCGAAACAGAATTGAAAAACAAACATAAAAGGGCCAATAAGGCAGATGAATTTACCATACCTGGAAAACCTTTGTGCAGGCTCTGGCATTGTCAAGCATCCATTCATTACCTGTCAGAATACAGGAAGCTCACTTGGAAATGTCAAACTGTGCTGAAAAGTTGTTATTGAGTTGTATTATTTGTCAACTGTTGTGATTTCTAGTCAAATAATCTGCCATCCACAAAATGACACGATTTACCTTGTTCAGTAATTAAGTCTGACATCACTCTAAGCTGCATGGTTTCATCTGGTTTCAAAGAGAAATAGAAATCTCTTAAAGAAAGCATCCGCATTTTACCACTTCCAGTTTTTCACTTCATTTGGGTGTATAACTAATTACATTAGATTGGTTTTTGTGGGTGCTTTACATCTTACGGCCCAGTTTCAGTCAATGTAGTGCAATGTAGGCAGTGTTGCATATTGAAGTAGGCCATACCTGTTTTATTTGATTGTTTTAGCTGCATTCTTTCTTTTGAGCTAAGACTATTTAGTTGTAGCCCTTTAGAAATAGTATCACTCTTTTTGTACAAAGGAATGTCATTTCCCTGCCTGTGTAAGATGTTTAAGTGTAACAAGTCTCCATCACAAAATCTTTGTGCTGAACAATTATACCATGTAGCAGAATCTAGTTAATAAGCATTGACTTTGATAAGTGTTAAACTCTCAATGAAGCAGTACAGATGGACACATTTCCTGGGTAATCATCTGAAGACTGTGTCAAGAATGATAACCTGACAGACACAGTACAGCTTCATTACCAGTGATCCACTAAAGTGGAATAAAGATAATTAGCTACGATGAATACCTGTCATTTGCGTGAGAGTCTGGCAGCTGATCCTTTTTATCCAGTGGAGACTGAAGACAAACAGCGTGAGCAACATTCTGGTAGACCAATGCTGCCCCCCAGTGGCAGATGGCTAACATACATTACAAATGATAGTGTATTTAGCCATTCTTCAAGCTTATAGCTATTTATTTTATTATTTTATTGATATATTTAACTTAGAAATAAAACCATATAATCTTGATCTCTTAGTTACTCTGCAAGCAAGAAGTGCTATTTGGTGGCTGAGGAGCTGGACCTGAGAGCAAAAAGATGCAGAAAAAAATACAACTGCAGATTGACATAGCAAGTTAGTTAACCTGTGTGGTCAAAATCCAAAAGAGTGAATAACTTGTTTTTATACCAAACTGCTTTTTAACAGCTGTAAAAATGATTGTCTTTATACCAGACTGCTTTTTCACAACTAAAAATTATTAGTCAGTTACTAAAATTTTCCCCTTTGCTGTTCTCTTCTCAACATCCTGCAGTTGTATTTGGTGTACCTTGGAGTGAATGTGTCGTCATCCATGATTTTCTGCTGTGATCATTGTTGTCTGGCACTGGAGTGTGACTGATCTAAGACAATGGAGTCTGGAAGTTCAAGAAAAAAAATCTATTGTGATCCATTAATTTCAATGGGAAAAAAGTATGTGTTCCCGAGTCCTAAGACGTGTAACCATTTTGTCCAAAATAACACCAGATTCCATTAAAATGAAAACAACTGTGCAAATACCTAATAATATGTCTAAATTTTTCTCTTTTCTAATGACTCAGTAAATTGGTCAGTTTTCCATTAATCACGTTAATAGCTAATGTATTATGCAGAGTAGATTTATATCTCCAAATGTACAGTATGTCAATCAATGTTCATGGGTACAGTATTTATTTCATTTTTTAAAATATAAAAAATAAAACAATAAGTTTACATTAAAAGTGAGGGGCAAAATGGCATCAGTTTCTTTGCTTTGGACTCAGTGGTGATCACAGTAATGACAGGGGATTAAAGAAGGAAATGACAAACACAGAGACAGCGGTGATAAATTCATCACACTACATTACTAGATTGTCGTGATTCTTTCTCTTCTATTTCGAAAGGAGAACAAAAGAGGCAAGAAGTTGAAGACAAGGGCCCAGCTGAAGAAGGTACACTAGCAGCAGGTGGATTAGCTGATAAAAAGAACAATAAAATAGTCGTCTGCTTGATCTTTCATGCCTTTTTTTGTACAGCTGTCTGTAACAGTGAAAAGTGCTGCATCGATTCCCCTAACTGTAAAGATGATGCCTCACTACTTGAAAAAGAATACTAAATGAAACCTATCTTAGATGGAAAGTCTTGTAACTCAAATACTCTTATCACATGTGCTACCTATATAACAAATCCTTTTAATTTATTTCAATGTTGTGGGGGTTTCAGCCTATCCCAGCAGCATCTGTCTTAATTCTGGAACCAATTACAGATGGGGCACATATACATTGCAGGGCCTACTCACTCACATACATACCAGGGGACAATTTATAATCACTAACCTAACATTCTCATGTTTGCTCTGTTTTTGATTGGAGTGTTACAGTGAGAGAATGTCCTTACATAGACAGGGAGCAGACTTGAAGTCAGGACCACTGCTTCCTCCTGTACTGAACATAGATAGGTTATTAGCACTGCCCTGATGTGAATACACTCTCAGATGACCAACAAAGTAAATGGAGATCTGTTTTCCAAGTAACATTACGCAAGATAGTTAATACTAAACTAAACGTACACAAAACAAACTACATGGAATTGAAATGTGTGGCAGCAGCTATATTCACTCCTTGCATGGCATCCTTTTTTTTGGCAATACAGTAATATTTAGGTTAACAAAGCTCCTGTATAACAGGATATGGTTTGTACTGTATAGCATGAAGTTACTGTATGTGAGTGCTTAGTTACATCAATCTGTACTGTAGTTATTTTAAGATTTTTTTATAGATTAAATATAAATTGCCTGGTATATCATGAAAAAGTAAAAACAATATCTTTAGAAATTAAAAAAGGCAGAAACTAAAGGACAGAAATGCCATATAGCAGAATCACTGGAGCTAGTACATGATTGTGATAGGGTCCAGTGAGAAGTCCAGAAGAGGGGTGCTGGATAGAGACCACAGCCTTTTTTAAAAACAACATGTAAATGAAAGCACTTCGGACATGCATCCCTGTTACTAAAGTCCATTTGTGTAAGTGAATTGAGAACCAGAGAGTTGATCTTAAGGACCCTGGCATGGATTGTCTTAGAGATTTGTGGTAAATGAGGCAGATAGTGTTGCTTCTGATCCCTGGTGAGGTATGAGGTGGAGTTAGCGTCATGAATGTCTAGGCAGTGAAGGAGGTATCAAAAATTAAAGGCATATGGTAGACGTGTTGTGGAATGGCCAAGATTGGTGATGGTAGATGCCCTTAGCCCTGTGACATCTGTCCCATAGCAAGGGTCATTACAATGCTTATCCATATTCTTTCCATGTTAAATTAACCTCTAATCTTGAACTTTCCTATACAAAACTAAATCTCGGAATGTGTTTTAAGTAATTTTCTTAGCTATTATTGTATTGGGAACATTACCAGAGAATGTATAGTGTCTATTGAAGAGAACAGTATGTGTACAGAAAAACGTGTCTGTAATGGAAAAATGATTCCAGTGTAATTCTTATGAACAAACATATCTTTCAACCATGGTACTTTTTGTCTTTGTTTTTTTTCAAAGGTTAAGTGGTTAACTAACAAAAAGACAATTTATGTGTCAAGATTCATGAGACCAATAATAAAATTTAGCAAATTAAAAAAATACTATTAATCAAACATGGGATCAGGAAATTGGTCTGCTAAACTTGAAGTTAATATCCAGCATGGATTGGAATCAAAGTCAAAAATAAACCAAGCATCAAAGTTAGAATGTAATTCAAAGTCTTGGGAGATACCAGGGGCCTCATACATAACGCCGTGTGTAGAATTCACACTAAAACCTTTTTTTTTTGACAAACAGAATCAGATGACAAGAAAAATGCTCAAATCAGCAAAAAAAAAAAAAAAATGATTAAAGCCTTCCCCCACTAAGATGACTGAAGGACCAAAGGCAGGGTGCTGATTAAATCAGCTCAATGAGGGAAAATAACTTAGTGCTTGCTTCCTGCTGGTTTCCAGGGCTCCAGTTTGTGCTTTACCACATTGTTTAATTGTGTTGTTTCACGTTTTCAGGTTCGATTGCCTTTATTTTTGTGTTTTCCTTTATTAGTTGCTTAATGGTTGCTCCCCACCTACTGCCTGCTACATCTCTGAATAGGCAGCCCTAAACAGGATTAATTGGGTCTGAAAGTAAATGGCGAGATCTTAATGAAATAAGAAATGCATCTGGGGTTTCCAGCTAGATGCCAGGTTGTTTATGGCTGTCTCAGAGCTTTGTGCAAATCACTTTAAATGGCTGCCTAATTTTGTGATAGACTAAAGAGTCTGTAAATAGAGCTCAAATATCTGATAAAGGATTAGGGTACCAAGTTGGAAATTCCCATTTGTTTTTGTGCAAGGGTATGTAGTGTTCTCAAGCACACTGCTGGCATTGACTGTTGTACTAATGAGCTGAAGGTCAACATATGAAGCGCCTTCCACTGCTTCCTGTTTTGGAATAATGTTGTATAATTCCAATGCAGTAGATTGAATTTGGTCAGTGTCACTGACTTCCTGGGCTGTAGAGGATGTAGACCCCTTATCAGAATGCACACATACCTAACAAGTCTTTTCACAACTAGTTTGTTTCAATACATTTTCTGAAACATGCTTGATTTTTATGTTTTACTTGACAAATATGAGAGGACAATTTGAGTTGATATCCTCTCATTTTCTGAGTACAGATTGACCCACCACATCATAAGGTATAAGGTTCCAGGACCCCCGCCCCTGCAAATGTGTAAAAATGCAGATGCTCAGGACTTGCATTCCCAAGATCGAATATAGCGGGACTGTTGGTTGGTTGTGCTTGGGTACGCCATGCCTCAGCAGTGTTAGCCTCTCCATGTTGTTTCTTGTCCGTATTTAGCTGGCATGTGGGACTACCAATTGCTCTTTTCTAAGAAATTTTTTTTATTTTTATTTATTTCAAACAGTGGTGGGTGAAAACCACAGATGCCAAACTGTGGATAAGACATGCTTACTGTATACTTTTTCAGCCACTGGATGTTGGAAACTTGTGAGGAAACTAGTCTACCTCTGGCAAACCCAGGGTTAGAATTGTACCCTGGTTCCTACAGATGAGACATCAGTGCTAATCATTTTGCCACCATTCTTCTGTTAGTTTTATTCAATTGGATTTTTATTTTTGCAGTTTTGTGACAGATTGTTAATTGTCCAGAAAAAGTAAAACAGCTTCCATATTATTTCCTATACACCAACTCCAATCAATGGAAATTTTAATTATTCACAAATAAATAAGAAAAAATAGAAAATTATAAACATGAAAATATATGCTACAGGCTAGTGGAACAGATGGAAATAAAAACTGCAGTTTGAAAAATAATACTTTGGATTATGTACTTCACAGAAAGTAAAGGTATAGCAGTGATGCAAATCTAATCTTATATTCCTAAAATGTCCGTGTTAGTCCAGCTACCGTATCCTATTGCATTCCTCTTTATCTGTCTAAATAAATGTTCTGGTTTTACAAGTTTTATTTGAAATATTATTCTTTCCTGTAACAATTTGCCACTCATGATTTTTTAAATCCCATAAAACATTGAACAGTTGTGTTTCTGCTTAACAGTTTGCTTGCTTTTCCCCTAGCTAGGAAGGCCGCATTTTCTCCATTGTCCTCTGTTTAGACTTTTTCAAGTCGGGTGTGAAGACAGGTCAGTGCAGGTAGAGATTCAACTTTAGGGTTTGGTGATTTCCGAGCATGCTCAGCCTGTAAGGCAAACAGGCTGGGCTGGAAATTGAAGCTGAGGCCCTGTAGCTCAGGTATGTAAAAGTAGGCATGGATGTGGATGAGGAGAGAAAATGGTGATTAAGAGGTGACGTGATTGAAATTTTCACAATTATGAAAGAAAATGGACCAGTGGATCAAGCTGTTATTTTAGAAACTTTGTCTTTACACATAATAGAATAGAAACATGGAATAGGCTACTGAGGAGTGTGGTAGTCGGACTTCATAGTCATTTAAAACTCAACTTGATGTCATTTTGGATTATTCTAATGTTGTAATGTATATCCTACCATGGTCACGTGTGCTGACCAGGTTCTTTGTAAATGACACAAAAATAGAATGTGTTTAAATAGCTTATCATGTAATTTATCTTTATGCAGCAACCAAAGAGTGTGCAAAAGATTTACATTTACTGCTTTTACCTAAAAATATAGGCATGTGCTATTCGTTAAAATCCATACCTGCTTGATACCAGTTACCTTTCTGTTCCACATACTTCCATCATCAGTGCACCAACACTACCAGCAGATGGCGATGTTGTCAGATATTCACAAATTCTCGGAGTGCTTTAAACTCACATCTATATATAAATATTAGGTTAAAAATACCCTGTGTTCTAATAACATTTAACAATTTGCTAGAACAAAAGTATTCAGAAGATTTAATAAAACATAAACCGTAGGCCTGTTTTGGTCTAATAAGAGGAAATGTACTTTATAAAATTGTAATGAAGTGAATAGTTTAGGAATGATGATGGGTGTATGTTCTAAAGTAAAGTCCGTTGTTTAAATTTAAAGCAAAAATACCCTCTGCCTCAATATCAGAGCATTGACTTGAGGCCCTGTTTTTTTTATTTTTTTTTTGTATCTTAAAGGTGGCAGTGTTGAACCATAGTGCACCTGAAGCCCTTTCCTTGAGTGTGGCTATCACACACCCCATTCATTACACAGTATTTGGTACAAATATACCAGATGCATATTTATAGTGCTTTGTCTTAGTAGACCAACCTATGATGGCCATAGCAGATTGAGTGCTTTTTGAGCTGATGTCTACTTATTTTCTAAATATGCTTTTTCAGCTATTGGATCATAGAAACCTGGGAGGAAATCTGTGTACCTCCAGCATATTTTTTAGAATTAGCAATACAGAGCAGCACAGGTGCAGACAGAATAAAAGTAAATACGTATAAATAATAGCAAAAATTATTGTATATAAGCAATTGGGTAATTATAATACTATGTAGCTTTAATATAAATTTATTTATTGAAATATTTAAAGTTGCCTTCACTTTTTGCTCTTCCCCATTCTTAAAAAATCTACTTCCTCATCCATGTCATCAAAGATGACAAATGCTTTACCTTGCTTTACAAATGCTTGACTATTTTATGTTCTGTACTGTTGGATTTTGGAGTGTGAAATGCAGTTTGTGGTGTGTTTCTCCTAAAACTTTGAATTACATTCTGACTTTGTTTCTTGGTTTATTTGTGACTTTTGATTCCAATCCATGCTGGATATTGACTTCAAGTTTAGCAGACCCATTTCCTGATTCCATACTGCTGTCGTAACTCTGCTTCAGCTTGGCATAACAGGGATTATGTTTTGGTTATGCATGCCCTTAAGGCTTTCCACAGTTAGGCTTGCATTAGTATGTCAAATGAATGCATTGCTTTTGTTTGGATTCAGGAGGAAATCAAACTACCTGGAGAAAACCCAAATGAATATTATTAAAGCATACAAATTTTAAACATTGAACAGTCAGCATTTAACTCCGGGACTCTAGATCTGTGAGACAACAGTGCTAGCCGTTGCTTTATTGTACTAGAAGGGTGTGCACAATGTACACAGTACTGGTCATGTAGCCATAGACAGACAAGGATTGACCTGCTAGAAAAACATTTTTTTTACAAGTCTACAAAATATTAATCAAATGTTGTAGTACTATATCCTCAATATTTTAAACTTTAGAATTTTTTATAACTGGAAACAATAGTAAAGAAAAGATGGAAAAATCAGACATACACTAATATTTTGTCTAGTTAGGCAGGCTTGAACCTGTGTTAGTCAAGTGGAGAGGCTCATGCACTTGTCCACCTCTAAAATACCACCAAAGCACTGTCTATTTTCACCTCTCTTCTAGCTTTTTATCTAATGACCCTGACCTCATGTTCTACCACCAGTAAGCTTTTACCAGCTCTCTTCCCTTTGCCATTTTCCTTTCCTACTCTGGTTGCCTGGGATAGACCATCTTTGGCTACATGGACATCAGTCTAAAATTTCTCTGAGTACCTTCTGTCAATACTGCAAAGCTGAGCTTTATGCCCACCTTGTTATGTGGAGGAAAATATTGCAACTTTTTTTTTTTGACATGTTCATATTTCATTTGTAACTGCAATGGACTGGCGCCCTGTCCAGGGATTGTTCCCTGCCTTGCGCCTGATGCCAGCTGGAATAGGTCCCAAAGTGGGTTAGAAAATGACTGACTGATTGGCTTCATTTGTGAGCTTTTTGCCAGTTTAGTGGCAGCCAGCAATGAGCCCCAAAAGCTCTTCAACACTATTTTCTGTTCTAGAGCCTGTCAGAATAATTTAAAAAAAAGAAAGCAGATCTTTTTCCAGAAATTCTTTGACCACAAGACTTTATGCCATTCAGAATATGGCTGTCGAGTGCCTCTAGATCTTCATTCATCTCCTAAACATTTGAAGAGCTTCTGTCTCTTGTTAAAGGGGCTAAAGTTTAAAAAAAACCTAAACAAGCAATATGTTTGCCCCTTTAAATTTGCAGAAGAGAAGCAAACATAGTCGTTACTTAAAGAAAAGCTTAGAGATTGATATTGATGAGTGAACCCTATTCAGTTTGCTTGACTCCAGTTTGGCAAAATTATTCAAATGTTTGTGAACCTTGCTAAATTCAGCAAAATGCATTGAGAAAAAGCGGAACAAGTTTTGAGCCGACTATAAAGGTGCAATGTTCTTTTAAGTGTCCCTGAGGGCTAGGGAAAAGTCTGGCAACTGTGCTGGACACATTATTGTGGCCACATATGTGATCTGAGTTGGAGGCAGCAGTGCTAACCACTGTGCCTCAAACAACAAAAGTCACAGACAGAACAAATATCCATCCATCCATTATTAAACCCACTACATCCTAACTACAGGGTCACGGGGGTCTGCTGGAGCCAAACCCAGCCAACACTGGGCGCAAGGCAGGAAACAAAACCCTGGGCCGGGCGCCAGCCCACCACAGGGCACGCACACACACACACACTAGGGACAATTTAGAATCACCAGTGCACCTAACCTGCATATCTTTGGACTGAGGGAGGAAACCCACACAGACATGGGGAAAACATGCAAACTCCACGCAAGGAGGACCCGGGAAGCGAACCCAGGTCTCCTAACTGCGAGGCAGCAGCGCTACCCTCTGCGCCGGAGTGCTGCCCACAGAACAAATACCCAAACAAAATACAATAAACTGGCACAAAGTAGTAGTAAGTAAATAAAATATCATTGCACTCACAGAGTTGCAATCTTAGGGAATACATTGGTCATGCCACGAACCGACTGTGTGAGAATGGCACATCCCATCATTTGAAGTCGCGGGTGCAGATGCTTAATTCTTCCTTTAAGAAAAAAGAAACACTTAGTAAATTGAAATAAATCCTTTGTTTTTATTATTTCACAGCTGTGTTTTCTGATGAGGAGAGGGCGAGGGCTTCTTTAAATGTTGTTTTGACATCTGGGCACATGGGTAATTTGCATGCATAATTAGCCATGAGGTACTGTTGTGTATCCAGTCTGCAAGTTTTTTGTTTATTTCTTTTAAGGGTGAAATCATCTGGTAGTGTTTCTCAACCTTAGTGGCTTCAAGACCCATTTTTACCTTTTTAACCTCACTGATGACCCACATACAGCAATCCAAGAGCTTTGGGAGTTAACATGACTGCAAGTAGAAGAAATGAGTGCAGCTAGAAATGGAGAAAAATATTGCACAGCACTTTCAAGTGCTACGGTGGACTGGGGCGATGGTTTCAGTGCATCTCAGTAGCTGAAAAGAATTTTTTTCCTTACGTTCTTGCAATCCAGTAATTGCCACATTGACAATGACCTTACAGTAGCAATGCATGAAAGTTCTGTGCATGGCTGCTACAGTTGCATGATGTCATACTGGCCACACAAACCATCATGGAGGCTCTTGGAAAAAAATTTGCCTACCTGAAAGCTATTTACTTGTTGAACAAGGTCATCCGCGAGCACTGAATATTAACTGCAAAAACTCTTTAGCTAATTTCACTGATTAACAATAGTGACAAATTCTACATCAGGTTACCAAGAGACAAAGAGATGGTACTTTCACAAATTGAAAATGCATCAATGAAGTTAAGTGCAAAGTGACATTGATTAATGTCTTTAAACTAAAAAAATTGTCATTGGTCTCTATTTTGTATAGCTCCATTAGTGATTTACTTTCATTTATGATACAGTACATCCATTGTTACAAAAATGCTTTTTATGTTTGTTATGACAAAAACTATTCTCTGGCTCAGCATCCCACAGTAAACTTGTCTTCGATTCTGCTTATGTATTCTGGCTGCTTAAACACTGTGCTGCTTTTAAGCTTAGAAAAGAGAAAATGAATGCTGGAAGAACTTCAAAAATTAAAGGAACTGTCGCCGAGCTCGATCGTTTCTTTATATGTAAATTAAGTAAACGTGTCTGTGGTGCACATCAGGATTGGTCGCTGGATTCACTGCAGACTTCCCAGGATGTGTGATTATAAACCTTTAAAACAAAGTTCAGATAAAGGACTGGGGAACGTGTGGGGATTGTGTGTGTCTGGGTGTCTAATTTATATGTGTATATAGTTGTAATATAGGTTAAGTACATGTGAATATATTTGTGCCGTTTATAAATAAGATATTCCTTCCGTTTCTTTACCTTGCTTTCTTTCTTTCCTGCTTTCTTGCAGCATGTCTATTAACTTGTGGATTTTTCTGCGAGTATTTAGCGACAGCGTCACAAAGTTGTTTCCGTCTAGCTGCATCAGAAAATGTACCACAACGTCTGACATGCCTCCTTTTTACTGTTTCCTCACAGCTTGGATTGCTGCTGACGGATGGTCTTATATGAGCAGGCAGTCAATTACGTGGGAGGCGTGGGGATGGGCGACGCAATATAGGCAGGCAGCCAACTACGTGGGAGGCATGGTGATGGGGGAAGCAACTCTGCCTCACACAGTGACCGAGCTGCAGGCTATGTCCGTATATATGTACATACGTAGGATTCAGTTATGACCGTTACTCTTAGAATTTCAAAATGAAACCTGCTTAACTTTTGTAAGTAACCTGTAAGGAATGAGCCTAGCGAATTTCAGCCTTCTACCTACACGGGAAGTTGGAGAATTAATGATGAGTGAGTCAGTCAGTCAGTCACGGCTTTGCCTTTTATTAGTATAGATAATAACACAAATGAAAATGGCATGGAAAAAAATTATAGGACCCTTAACTTAATATTTCATAGCACAACCTTTAAAGGTAATCAGTGCAAACAAGCAATTAGTGTAGCTCTCAATGCGACTTCTGCACCTGTCCATGGGTAGTTTTGCCCATTCTTCATGAGAAGACTATCCCAGCTGTGTCAGGTTTGAAGGGTGCTTCTTCAGACTGCATTTTGACACTTCTTTACATTGATATTTGAGACGATTAAAATCAGGACTCATATAGTCCAGTTTTTTGTTCTTAGCCATTTTTGCCTGCTTTTAGCTGTGTGTTTTTGGTCATTATCCTGTTGGAGGACACTGGGCAGTACATTTCACTCCAGAATGTCTTGATAGTCTTGAGATTTCATTGTTGATTTCATTGTTCTCTGCACAGACTCGAGGCACCCCATGCCAGATGCCCTAAAATATAACAAACTCTCTTCCATGTTTCACAGTAGGTATGGGGTTTTTCTCTTTGAAAGCTTCATGTTTTTATCTGTAGACATAGAGCCAATGTAACTTGCCAAAAAAATCCAGATTTATCTCCTCCATCCAAAGGATATTCTTCCAATAGCACTGTGGCTTGTCAAGCATACATTTTAGCAAATTTCAGTTTGGCTTTCTTATTTTTTTCTTTCAACAGAGCACAGAGTCCTCCTGGGTCATCTTCCATTGAGCCCACTATCACTCAGAAAGTGACAGATGGTGCAATCAGACACTGATGGACCTTGACCTTGGAGTTTAGCTTGTATCTCTTTGGAAGTTGTTCTTGGATTTTTTCTCTACCAATTTCAATACCCTTCTGTCCATTCTAGGGCAGTTTTCCTCTTGCAGCCAAGTCCAGGGAGGTGTTCTACAGTTCCATGGACCTTAAACTTCCTAATATTTGCTACTGTTGTCACAGAAACAGCACACTTCTTAATGATGGTCGTATAGCCTTTGCCTTTAACATGCTTGTCAATAATTTTCATTCTGATCTCCTCAGACTACGCTCTCCCTTTTTTTTTCCTGTGGTCCATGTTCAGTGCCGAGCACACAATGATCCTAAAGGTCAGAGTGACTTACTTTTCTCTGTTTAAATAGGCTGAATGACTGATTGTACAGTTGGAGATATGTGTGATACTAATTAAAGAAAACATATTGTTTGAAAAACAATTCTAATACAATTATCTATGATCTTTTCTAGGGGTACCAACAAATATGTCCTAGCCATTTTAGAATATCTTTGTAGAATAAGCAATACTTCATCATACTTTATATACTCAATGACATACGAGGTCTAACAATTAAGTTCGCAAACTCATCCTAGAAAAAGTGCTAGATATGTTATTGCTGAATATCACTGCGGTCACCTTCAAAGTACTTCCCTTGGGGAAGCTGTGCACCAACGCTAGCACCTAGTCCACCCTTTACAGAAATTTGGAACTCTTTGCCTAGGATGGCCATCAGAGCTGTCATCATATTACGCTTAATGTCCTGAATGTCATCAAAATGTATTCTTTTCAATGTTTCCTTTATTTTTGGGTAAAGAAAAAAGTCATTGGGGGCCAGATCAGGTGTGTAGGGAGGGTGTTCCAATACAGTTATTTGTTTACTGGCGAAAAACTCCTTCACAGACAGTTCCATGTGAGCTGGTGTTTGTTTGTCGCTCTATTGTAAGCTGCAACATTCTCACAATGGCACACAAGAAGAATAATGACGCAATAAGAATAATGAACACCACTCAGCAAGACACCACCACACGTGAAGATGAAGACAGCTGTGAGACACTGATAGACCAAGGTTATGAAACCTTACCAAGCTGTTTGTACAGTGCTGCCAACGTAAGCACACGGTGGCAGGTTTGCAAACGTAATTGTCAGACTTTGTATCAAATGCATACAGGTATACCTGAGACAACTGCTTTTCATTTTCAAGATGCATACAACACTTGCATTGAGCTGTAAGGGGACCAACCAAACCACATCTGTAAGTGTAATTTTTACTTACGGTTGTCATGTCAGTAGTAACTTTCATTCCGAGCAAAACTTTTACTTGTTTTGGAATATCAAACATTTAAAGAAAAAAAAATCTGTCTCTAGATTAGGAAGAGATGCAAGTTATAGCTGGAGAAGGCACCAGACCCAACCATTCCTTGTTTGAGGTTCAGAATTTTAGTCCATATTGATGAGAAGAAGATTCTCAGAAAGTATTTTCTTGAGCTAATAAAAAATGTCCTGTTTAAAAAAAAAAAAAAGGAAAATGTCAGACTTAGAATCTAAACACGAGTAGATCTTTTGGAAATCAATACGAAAAATGTTAGGTGCTCTATAAGAATGTTGTCATATAGGGTGTGACAGATAGGGGGCGCTCTCGCTCCCTTGAACCCTTGTCCAAGACGCCAGACACTAGATAAAAGTCCAAAAGATGACTTTATTCATAAGCCACAGTGCACAAAGCACCTTCTACTCCACAATGCTCATTAAACAACCAATACACTACTCAATAAACAATCATCCACTACCAGATGCATTGCCACCCTTCCACCCAGCTCAGCTTGCCGTCTGGGAGCTCCCACAATCCTTTTATAGTCCCTGACCCGGAAGTGTTTCAATCCTCAGTCCATGTGATCTTCTATCACTTCCGGGTCAGATCAAAAGTCCTTTTCTTCACCCCGGAAGTACGTCACTCTGCCTATGACGCACTTCCGGGTTATAGGGCACATATGACTCTTTGCTCCTCCCTGCAGCTCCCTCTTGCGGCCCCTGTGGTGTCCAGCAGGGCTGTGGATGAGAACTCCATTATCCATGATTCCTTGCTGGTCTTCGGGGCACCTCCATACTGCAGGGGGGCTCCATCTGGCGGCCTGGGGGTATTGGACGGGATGACAAGCCGGCCAAATACCACAAGGGGCAGTGACATAATGTGTTATTATTATTTCTTCCACTTTTTCATGCAAGGTTTTGGTGGAGTTTTTTCTTGTTTTCTTAGAGAGTCGAGGCTAGGGGTGCTGTCAATTAAACAGGGCCCATCAAAGCCCTGTCACAAAGTTGAGACATACTCAAGAAAAGGTTTGGGGCAGCCACCCGTATATTCTCGTATCCCGGCTGCAAAGTCGTTCTTTCTATAAAGATACAGCACTGACGTGCATACAACGAGTCCAAGACAAGACTGAGGGAAAAGGGAAAAAGGGCAGGCTTTTAAAGGGGAAGACAGGAAGTGAGGTCATAAGGATCGGGCATGTGTTCATCATTCATTGGATCAGGCCCGGACGTGACATCAGGGGGGCCGGAGCTGGTAAGGTCTGTTTCCATTGGTTCGGTCCCGGAAGTGATGTCAAGAGAGCCAGGTGGAGTCTCCCAGGAATGGTCTACAGGGAAGTGAGAAAAAGAGTCAGTGCACTCTGCCACATCCCGGCATGTCTCAGAACTGCCTTCACTCAAGCCCTTTAGCTGCCTCCCATGCGCACGTGTGTGACAGCCCATTGACGTATTCCTTGTGTGATTTTGGGCTACACCAACAGAAATTGTTGTTGTTGAGAAAGTCCTATTGAGTACTGCACCACTGCTCATGTAGTATGAATGTGTGTTTCATTTATACTGTATAGTGCTTTAGGAAAATTCTTAAAAATTAGTTTGTTTTATTTTCATATACATTAATGCTGTTTTTATTCTGATTTTATTATTTATTTGTCAATACTTTTTCTCAAAGCATCATAGAAAACAAAAATAGACATTTGTTACATATGAGATCACAAAATTAAAACATTTTGACATATGCACAGTAAAACTGAGGGTAGATTGGTCATCTGCAGCTTACAATGACTCTGTGAATAAACAAGTAGTACAAATCTTAAGCAACTGATAATACAGTAAATTAAAACATTTTCACCAGGCAAATTGTGATTACTGTTGGATATAAGTTTTTCCGTGCCTCTGTTTTGAATTTAGTCTGTTTAGTAGCAGCCATGTGACACTACATTATATTTATTCATGTTTCCCTTGTTGTGTATGTGATATTTCAAGATTTCCACCAGAAAAAGGTAAAGGTTTATGGTGAATTTTATATTCTTAGAAGTATAAAGGGTACAGTCATAATGTTATCCTTTGCACTGTTCTTCACCCATATGTATCTTCTCAAAGAAGTCTTTAGAAATCAAAAAAAAATTTAGTTAGGAGCACCTTTTGTATGGAAAAATATTACAAACATGAAATTATGTGCCAAGGTCCGGTTTAACTGGATTGATGCTGTATCACAATTTCAATAGAGTCATGAATGGACTTGAATATTTCTTGCCTTTTGTGCTAAGGCCCTATAGGTGACATTATCCATGAATCAAATATACCTGCCCCCAGTCCATCTTAGGGTACACTCACCCATATAAATTGTGAAACAAAAATGGGGACAACTCCCTATAGTTTTTCAATAACGACACCTTTAATATTGTTGACCCTCATTAAGTTAGAACTGTTGTTAAATATTTTCATTTGGAATCTATACATTACCTTTCTGTTGTGTTATTCCACGTGGCACAGGAATGACAGAGCATCCTAGCAGGTACAAGCAACCTTATCAATACATGAATTGTACTGACCCACTTCTTCTAGCTAAAGCACCACCAGAAACATTTTTCTTTAATTGAAGAAGAAGAAGATAAAAAAGATGTAAAAAGGTGGAAATCCTCTTTCTGGTGACTTTTCTCATCTTGACCTCTTACCCAAGGATGTTTTTTTTCTGACATGCATCATATTGGAGAGCAGAGCTCTTCTGAGACTCTTACTGTCACGGACCATTTAATGCAGCTCTCCCTTTCCTGATCAGAGATCCATTATGTAAGCGAGGTGAGACCCCAGGTGATAATACATTCTTATTTTCTCTGCTCCTAGATTTTGCATCCCTTTCATACCCATGTTGTTTTGAGTACCTTCTGCATTGCTGTGTTTCCACTTCAGCAGGTTTATTGCTGTCATGTCTTTTACGCTTCCATTAGTACTTTCTTTTGTCTTGGCAGAGCACCTTTGGAATGTTGCCTTGTGTTGTTTTTACTGACTAACCTTTATGAAAGCTTTTATTTCTCAAAGGTTTGCTTAGGTTATACAGATGAAAATCATGTTTTCTTTCTTTCTTTCTTTCATTCTTTCTTTCTTTCTTTCTTTGTACCCCCTTCATGTAACTGCTGCTTGATAAATGTCATCCAGTGTCGAGGACTGAAGTAGCCACTTTGTAGTTTAAAGCCTAATGTCTTATTTACTAAACTATAATGCTTGAAAAATAACATTTATGTTGTTGACTTGATAGGACTCTGAACAAATCCGATATTATGTGATATCATCTACAGTTGAATTCTATCTTTTTGACACCCAGTGCACGCCCAACCTACTTGTATAGGGGTCTGTCTTTAAACTGCCTTTCCCAAGGTTTCTTCCATTTTTTTGCCACTGGACATTCTTGAAATTCAAAGATGTACAGATGTTTCAATCTGGGATAAAATATTGGTTCTTTCTTTCTTATCTATAGGGGGAAACAAGTTGTATATTTCTTGTCTGTTCTTGTTTGCTTGCAACATGGTTCTTTAAGATGATTATACTGTACTTTTTCAGCAGTGGAGAACTCATTAAATTAGGTTCATCTTCTTCACTCTATATACGTTTCCTTTTTCTGGTGTCCCTGAAGTGATAATCATGCGTTTATCGTCATGCCCTAAAATTCCTCCATTAAAGAGTGTATGAGGAGGATTGGGCATGTCAGAGTAACACTATTATTATTAATCAGTTTATGGCAAAAGTGAGCAATTTTAAGTTATTATTTAATTTAATGCTATCTTAAGCACTATGCCAAAATGTTATAGACAGACAGACAGACAGACAGACAGATAGATAGATAGATAGATAGATAGATAGATAGATAGATAGATAGATAGATAGATAGATAGATAGATAGATAGATAGATAGATCGATAGAACTTTATTTGTTCCAGAGATATAATTTACATATGATGGCAGACCGTAGCTAAAACGCTTGTCTGTAGCATCAACACTCAGCTGTTCTTATAATTTTTTGGATGCCCACCAAATGTGTGTTATACTTAGCTGCCACTGAAAATTTGGAAAAATGTTTGACACATTAGGCAGCAATTTATTCTGAAATTGTTCTGTTGATTCAGTGTCAGGGGTTTTCCATGATATATTTTGATTGATCTTCTCAGCAGGTATTCAGCCTGGCTGATCCTTCTGTCATCTTGTGATGTAGGCTGGTATGACACTGCTTGCTTGGCTAGCCCACAGCAGAAATTGTACTCTGTCACAGTCTCGTAGTTTGACTGTAACAATTCATTTACTCCTCAGTCCTGTCATGAAAATTAAAAAATAGTTAAATGTTGTTCTATTTAATTCAGTTCATTCAGAACTCAATGCACTTTGAAATTAAACCAGGTTGCCAATATACAGTAATATTGCAGTACATGCTGTAAATATTAACACTGACACATAACCATAGAGTGGCCACTTTATATTAGGTATGCTAATACGGGCTTGAAGCCCTATTGCCTCCAGAACAGCCAGAATTTAGCAAGGCATACAAAAGAAAGGTGCAGGAACATTACTTAGGGATGCTGGCCTTGATAGTATCACACAATTCTATAGATTTTTCAGCCCTACAAACCTTTCATTCCAAGTCATTCCAAAGGTCTTGTATTAGATTGAGATCTGGGGGCTGTACACGGAAGTAAACTGTAGTCACTGCATTACTGTATTTACAGAAGCAGCTTGAGATGATACATTATGATATGGTGCATAATCCTGCTGGAGTTATCCATTTGAAAACCAGGAGAAAATAAAACAGACAGTAATATATTTGTACACATGGGGAAATTAAGATTTTACAGAAGCTTAAGAAAAAATAGAACTGTTATACAACAACAGCTAAACAAACACACACAAGGATGTCTGGCTTGGCTAATGATAAGAGAACTGTTACTGCCTAATGATGGGTTTGTGGGTGAGTATGGACAGAAATGATGCCAGGGCATGCAGTAGATTTCAAGTGACCTTCAGTTGCTATTAAGAGACAGCATAACAGAGATAGATAAGACTAAACTTTGTTTACTTTAATGTGTTCTTTAGTTCATAATCTCAATTACGTAGATCATTGGGCTCCCCAGCAACTGAACTTCTTAATGGCTCCTCGAGTAATTGAATGTACCAAGCCATTGAATTAAACAACACAGCAAAACATCTACCAAAATCACTTACTCTGTATCCCACATGAACAATGAGCGTGATTTTCCTCTTTGGGGGATGACCTGAAACCAAAGACTGAGGAGATCGTTCCTCCCCCACACTATGCGACTCTTCAATTCCACCCGGGGGAGTAAATGCTAACATTAATTTTATTTAAATTTTTTTCATTTTTATTACTATTTAATTTAATATTGTTTCTTTGTATCAGTATACTGCTGCTGGATTATGTGAATTTCCCCTTGGGATTAATAAAGTATCTATCTATCTATCTATCTGTCTATCTATCTATCTATCTATCTATCAAAGTACTTTACACGGAGAAGCTGGACAATCACATTCAATTGCCTGTCTTTTGGTTTCACGGTCAAAGTGATGGTGTTCCATGTTTTATCCTCTGCATCGATGTAATACTGAAAACTTTCATGCTTTTGACATGTAATTGGAGTCCAAATCTGAGCACACATCTTTTTAGATAGTTTTGTAAACTGCAGGTAGGCTGTGTGGATCCCCAACATGCAGGCATTTTTGAATAGCGTTCTCACGTCATTTGGATACTGAGAACTAAGGTGCAACATTTCTGCCTGTAAACTGCTAGTCTTTTTGGATTTGTTTATTAGAAAGTAAGAGTTATGCAGAATTGACTGCTTTTGTTGGTTGGCATAAACCAAAAGGCATCAATAAGCTGCACTTGGCCTTTTTCAGAACCCATGATTCATAAACCCCATAGGGCCATCAGTGCTTTTGTCAACAGCATTCCCACAGTATACATTTGTTATACCTGAATGTTGTTCCTGATTCCCTACACATCACCTCACAATGACATTTTGAGGACTATGGAACTGCATAAGCACTAAGAAAGACCTTATTCTGTGGTGCTGCAGTAGTAGCTGGGACATTTAACTTTAGTTACTAAGTAATTTGAAGACTTTTCTTGTTCCTTTTGATTAAAGTGATGATTAAGGGATAACAGATTTTATGTGCACCTCTCGAAATCAAACTAAGTAAACAGTTTAGTTAAAAAAAATTGATAGCAGCGAAAATCTGTAGCCATTATGGCTTCTCAAGGCTGGCACAGAGTACCCTGATATTGAAAGTCCAGAAAATATTAAACAAGAAATTCTTTAAACCAGGGACAAATTTGGTTGTTATTAAGAGATGGGTTACATTGAATCCTTAATTTTGCAGTCATCAAAACCACTGACCATGGGTTTTCAAAAAGATTTGCAGACTGTCATAAAAGTGAACATTTCGTATCTCAAAATGTGGATAAATGGATAAAATTAGAGAATTTAAGCTAATCATCTTGCTACAGTGCGGTGCATGTCTAATTTTGTGTTACAATAAAAAGTCAATATTGTAATAATCAATCATTTGTTTTCATGTACAGTATATTACATTTTTATACAATCCTAGTGGAATATCTCATAACATATCACACTGTACAAGTTATTTTTTATTTAGTTTAGATGCTTATACAATGTATGAAGGACACTAACCATAGGAACTCAATAATGAAAATAATTATGTCTGTTTGTGATTTTCAGATTCTCATGATGCAGTTTTACGATTTAATGCAGCACCAACAAAAGGCTACGAGAGAGATGTGGGAAGCAAGACGACCATTCGAATTATTAATTCTCAGGTATCACATTTTACTGTTTTTAGGGTTTTAATGAAAATTTAAAAGGATCCAAAGTTATTTCCTTGTTTAGGTTTTTCAAGCCATGACTTTTAACTTACTTCTTCAAGTGCTTTCATTTTGCAGCAGAGTCATGCTGCTTTAAAAAATGTAAACATTTTGTGTGGCTCCTGAAATTCATTTCCCTTTCGCTGGCTTTGTTTCTTTTGCTCAAATATGAAACTCACAATTCTATAAGATAGGTTTACTTTAGTTTCACATAAATAGATTAGTAAAACATGTTACTCTCGCACTAGAATTTGAGAATTCGCATCCCATTCAGTCAAAAAGGTAAGTTTATCACATTCAAAAACAGAAAATTCTGTCTATTTCAATAAAATATCATGTCAACAGAATTGGTAACCTTATGACGATTTTGTTGCAATGCAACAGTAGGGTGTCCCCCGCGTGGGGAGAAAAGCACGTGGCCGTGATATGTGTGGCAATCAGCAGCTACCCTCTAAAACACATGTAGCTCTGATCTCTCTCTCAAAAATGTCAAACGTTACTGCTTAACAATCTGTAGATGATAATGTCTGTTGAACAAACATTATTTCTAGTTAAGCGAAGGCAGGGTACACTAAAACACGTGGTGAGAGGTAGACCGACTCGAACAGAGGCTGGCGCATGAGTAAGAAGGGCTCCGCCTGTCTTCCCTTACCCTGCAGCTGCTCTCTCAGATTTGCACAAATAAATCAGTACTGCAAGGGAACTATGATACTTACCGTGATGAGAGGAGCTGCAAAATCAACCAGAATGTTCAAGCAAATTATTTAAAAAAAAAACCTGATCTAAATCTGTTAAGAAGTTGTCTCGTTCACTAGCTAAGCAGATGTAAGGAATGCCTCGAGGCTGGCACGTGAGTGACCTGCCGCCTTCCCCTCGGCCCACAGCATGTCTTGCGGGTTCACACAAATAAGTCGGTAGTGCAAGCGAACTATGATATTTAGCACAATGAGAGAAGCTGCAAAATCAACCAGAATGTTCAAGCAAATTATAGAAAAAAACCTGATCTAAATCCATTAGGTAGTTCTCTTGTGAAAAGCGGACAGAAAGACAAACGTTGGATTTTATATATAGATAAAGATGTGGTTCAACATACATCATGAAAGAGCCTGTGTCCACTTACTAAGTGTATGTGAGACCCAATCCTTAGATAGATAGATAGATAGATAGATAGATAGATAGATAGATAGATAGATAGATAGATAGATAGATACTTTATTAATCCCAAGGGGAATTTCACATAATCCAGCAGCATTATACTGATACAAAAAACAATATTAAATTATATAGTAATAAAAATGCATGTAAAAGCAGACAATAACTGAATAATGTTCGCATTTACTCCCCCGGGTAGAATTGAAGAGTCGCATAGTGTGGGGGAGGAACGATCTCCTCAGTCTGTCAGTGGAGAAGGACAGTGACAAAAGTCTGTCACTGAAGCTACTCCTCTGCATGGAGATGACACTGTTAAGTGGATGCAGTGGATTCTTCATGATTGACAGGAGCTTGCTCAGCGCCCGTCGCTCTGCCACAGATGTTTAACTGTCCAGCTTCATTCCTACAATAGAGCCTGCCTTCTTAACAAGTTTGTCCAGGCGTGAGGCATCTTTCATCTTTATGCTGCCGAAATGGAAGCCTTCTTATAGAAGATGTTTCTGTTTAAGGCTTACATGTCTTGCTTTGTTTCTATTTGTTACCACATACTGTTAGAAAACTGTATGACTCTCTACTTACAAGCAAATCTTACAGTCCATTCTTCTAGCAGAGAGACTGTGTTCCTAACTGACTGTTTAACATTCTGTTATTACAAATATAACTGAGAAAGTTACCTTACAGGGGTAAATGATTACACCATTATCTATGTAACTGTAACTTCTTTTTAACATATATTTTATTCAAATTAAACAAACACATACATTTTAACCTTAACATTAACTTTCTGAGATTGACTCTTTCAGCCAGTAAAATGTTAAGGGAGCGTATTGTAATATAATGTTAATGGCCTTGTGATCGGTGTCTCTACCAGGAGCACATTACTAGTAGTAGTAATATTGTCAGGACTACAGTATAAAGACAGATTTATTGACTGGCAGATGGTAGGCATTGCAGTAATAAAATGTAGGTTCTTTTGAGTGAACCATTCCATTTACTCCTAGCATAACATTCTCAAACCCACTTGATGAAATTCATTGTTCTGAGGCCCATTACTCAACTTGATTTTATAGACATTCCCTGTTAGGCTCAATTACAAATCTCTTTAGAAAATAATAAGCTTACAATGCAAGTTGGAAAAAAATGTCTAATGTGTAGAAAGCAGTTAAGACAGTACAGAAAATTAGGATGTACATGATAACAAATTTAATGCAGAAGTTGAAATGCACTGAATTCCACCTGAATTTGATCATGTTCAACACACAAAAACCAACGAGCAACAGTACCATTTAAAGCCCGGACACACATTTTGTGGGAAAGGTGTGGTCGAGATAAAAATAATCCATTAGTGTTAACATAATTTTGACTCTGAATCTGATTATTTGCATAGTTACCTACCAGGTAACGCTTCTGGTTAGTCGGCCAGTTGGCAATCATCTGCCATATCTTCTCAGTTGCAAAAAGCAGATCATATATATGTGATACAGTAGCTGCCAAATACGAAACGTGTCTCGCCCTAATTGGGGCTCATCTGATGTACGCACCTTTGCTTAACCCTTACAAGGATCAATTGCCAACCGGCCAACCAACCAAAAAATCAGATTGTGATTCAGACCCATGAGTGTAATACTCTGATCTTCACCCTGTCAAGTAAGCGAACCAGCTGCCTTGGTGCAACGTCAGAGGCTTCGCATCAGATGCTGACAAGAAAAAAATAGTAATGCCAAAGTTCAGAAGTTAATTGCAAGTTGCTTAAAATGAACTTAAGTCAATGTGATTTCCATGAATGCTTCAAAGTAGGATTAATTAGCATTTCATTTTCTCTGTTATCAGATACTTGCCAAGCCACGTTACAAATTTAATACCAGTGAACTCTACAGAAATGTTACTTTGGTTGCCTGGGATCCAGCGCCTTATAATGTAAACCTTCACAAGGTAAGTAAGGCCAGTAGTGATAGTGGACTCCTGTAACAAACAGAAGCTGAAGACAACCTGTCCTCTAAATAATTAAATGATTTACTATGACTGATCTTTAGAAGATACATATGAAAGTAAACTATTGTCCAAAAAATGCAAGAGTTAAAACAGTAATACTTGTTGTAGTTTTAAGTGTAATTACTTAGATTAACACATTAGTAATATTATATTTTCCTGTACATAAAAGTTAAATTATCATCTTAACACTGACTAACACTCATCATTTCCCCAGAACTTAGTACAGTTGTCCCATCATCACCAAATGGGGTGACATGGGAGTGAGAAAGCTAGGTTTTGATAAAAGGTCTCATGGACAGATAGATACTGTATCTGCACAATGTGTTGGGCAAACTGAAGACAGCCCAAGGTCTTATAAACACACGCCAATAAGTAGATAACAGTTCAAAAAGTGCACTTTCAAAAATGTGAAATTAATAAATAAATGGCTAAATGTGCTATAAAATACACAATCTCTCAAAAAACATCTTGAAAATTACATACACTCAAATTCCTTTCTAGGGACTCCACATACAAGTTGACTTAGTCCCAACCAGCTTTTGCTTACAGTGCATCCGGAAAGTATTCACAGCGCATCACTTTTTCCACATTTTGTTATGTTACAGCCTTATTCCAAAATGGATTACATTTATTTTTTTCCTCAGAATTCTACACACAACACCCCATAATGACAACGTGAAAAAAGTTTTTTACTTGAGGTTTTTGCAAATTTATTAAAAATAAAAAAACTGAGAAAGAACATGTACATAAGTATTCACAGCCTTTGCCATGAAGCTCAAAATTGAGCTGAGGTGCATCCTGTTTCCCCTGATCATCCTTTAGATGTTTCTGGAGTCCACCTGTGGTAAATTCAGTTGATTGGACATGATTTGGAAAGGCACACACCTGTCTATATAAGGTCCCACAGTTGACAGTTCATGTCAGAGCACAAACCAAGCATGAAGTCAAAGGAATTGTCTGTAGACCTCCGAGACAGGATTGTCTCGAGGCACAAATCTGGGGAAGGTTACAGAAAAATTTCTGCCGTTTTGAAGGTCCTAATGAGCACAGTGGCCTCCATCATCCATAAGTGGAAGAAGTTTGAAACCACCAGGACTCCCGGCCATCTAAACTGAGCGATCGGGGGAGAAGGGCCTTAGTCAGGGAGGTGACCAAGAACCCGATGGTCACTCTGTCAGAGCTCCAGGGGTCCTCTGTGGAGAGAGGAGATTTTTTATTTTTAATAAATTTGCAAAAACCTCAAGTAAACTTTTTTCACGTTGTCATTATGGGGTGTTGTGTGTAAAATTCTGAGTGAGAAAATGAATTTAACCCATTTTGGAATAAGGCTGTAACATAACAAAATGTGGAAAAAGTGATACGCTGTGAATACTTTCTGGATGCACTGTAATTAATTTTGTTTTGCCATCCCTCTCACTAAAGATCAGTGGGTCACTAAGTTTCTGTTTCAATGCAACTCCAGCCCATCTTGCTTACATCCATAAGCAACAACCTGAACAACATCAGATTCTCTTAGATACAACTACTAAATTCTCGACTGGCTAAGCTTCTCAGCTTCTCCTGCTGTCAGCTGACATGGTTACTCATTTCTCCTTTCATGCATGCCACACCCAAGTTAAGCAAATGAGCTAACCTTGTGTGTGCACACTCACAAATACCTCCTAACTCCTGCCCCCTGCTTCCTATGCCCGGCGAAATGCACATTTTTAATGGTACGCTTCAATAAAGCCACAAAAGCTCACTATTTAAAACTGAGGGTCACCAGCTTGTGTGATAGGCTCCTCACTGCACAACAGCATCAAGCACAGCTTAACAGTGGTCGAAAAAAGCAAGTCTCAGTTTTTACTGTGAAGAGGAGACTTTATGCTACATGTTTGACAGGTGAGTGGCAGTAAGAAAGCCATTGCTTAAAGGACAAAATAAGGCCTTGAAATACCAGCTATGAACCACTGCAGACTGAAAGAAAGTCTTATGGACCAGTGAGTAAAAATTTGAAATCTTCATTTCATCACACAGGGTGTCTGTACACCGTTGAGTTGGTTAAAGGATGGTTCCTCAGTGTGTGACACCAACTGTCAAATGGAGAAGGAAGTGTGATGACCTGGGGTTCTTTGACAGAACTGGTGACTTGCACAGAATGACTGGTATTCGGAATCAAATGGGTTACCACAGTTTGGCTGTTATATCAGTAAAAGGTGGCAACTTTGATGAATCAAAAATTTGAATACAATTTTGTACACTTAATGATTCCTTGACTTCTTTTCAACCACCACACGTTTATTTACAATATTTACAGTCAATATACTGGACACACAGCCCCAGCCAATGGTCACTAAGACCCAGTTCAGTGCACAATACACCCCAACACACACAGTCCTGGCCTCACAATGCCTCTCTTCGGGCCGCCTCCACACCTCCTCTGGGCTTCGCCCTGCCTCCTCCCGACTCCAGCCTCGAATGAATGGAGATGTCCCTTTTATCCTGTCCCCGGATGAACACCAGGTGTTCCTGGCATTTCTCCCTTGGCCACGCCCCAGCGTGCTCCTAGGTGCTCCGTCTCTCTTCCAAAGTCTTCCCAAGGCACTTGGGCGCCTCCTGGCGACCCCCAAAGCAACCAGGAAGGCAGCCCCCACGTGGTCCCAGATGGGCGCACGCCCACTTCCGGTCTTCCAAGGCATCCCGGCCGGGTCATCGCTCCTGGCATCCACGACAACATATATATATATATGTGTATATTTAGTAAACCATTTGGCAAATATAGTAAAATATGTTTTCCCATAGATATTTGAGTTGTTACTTTGCTTTTTGACTGTTATTCTGTGGAAAAATTTTTTGATGGCAGTACAGAGAAAATCCTAAACTGAGTTCTTTGTTCACAGTGGTACAAGAACCCAGACTACAACCTGTTTACACCCTATGTGGAATTCAGAAGGAAATATCCACTTCAGCCCTTCTACATAATCCACCCTAAATTCATCTGGCAGCTCTGGGATGTCATTCAGAAAAACACACAAGAGAGAATACAGCCGAACCCCCCTTCTTCAGGCTTTATTGGTAAGCAGAACTGATTGATTTTCTCTGATAAATTATTTGGACTAGAGGGACCATTTCTAGTGGATGTTGTTTAATGATTTCCTTTACTTTCCATTAATTTCTTGTTAAATCATTAGGATTACAGTTGGAAACAGAGTGGATGTTTGATATAAGATGAAAAGTTAAATACATCATAAGCAACATTTTGTAATGTGACCAAAAATACACTTCACTGTTTAAGAAAAGTCACTACCTAAATAATTGTAATGTATGAAAATGGGGATTTTGGTCACATTCAGTTACTTTTGGGTAACGCAATTAATAGGTGCTTATTATAGGTGCCGGTCATAAAATTAGAATATCATGACAAAGTTGATTTATTTCAGTAATTCCATTCAAAAAGTGAAACTTGTATATTAGATTCATTCATTACACACAGACTGATGTATTTCAAATGTTTTATTTCTTTTAATTTTGATGATAACTGACAACTAATGAAAGTCCCAAATTCAGTATCTCAGTAAATTTGAATATTATGAAAAGGTTCAATATTAAAGACACCTGGTGCCACACTCTGATCAGCTAATTAACTCAAAACACCTGCAAAAACCTTTAAATGGTCTCTCAATCTAGTTCTGTAGGCTACATAATCATGGGGAAGACTGCTGACTTGACAGTTGTCCAAAAGACAACCATTGACACCTTGCACAAGGAGGGCAAGACACAAAAGGTCATTGCTAAAGAGTCTGGCTGTTCACAGAGCTCTGTGTCCAAGCACATTAATAGAGAGGCAAAAGGAAAGGACATGATGTGGTAGAAAAAAGTGTACAAACAATAGGGATAACCGCACCCTGGAGAGGATTGTGAAACAAAACCCATTCAAAACTGTGGGGGAGATTCACAAAGAGTGGACTGCAGCTGGAGTCAGTGCTTCAAGAACCACCACGCACAGAAGTATGCAAGACATGGGTTTCAGCTGTCGCATTCCTTGTGTCAAGCCACTCTTGAACAAGAGACAGCGTCATAAGCGTCTTGCCTGGGCTAAAGACAAAACTGCTGCTGAGTGGTCCAAAGTTATGTTCTCTGATGAAAGTAAATTTTGCATTTCCTTTGGAAATCAAGGTCCCATAGTCTGGAGGAAGAGAGGAGAGGCACAGAATCCACGTTACTTGAGGTCCAGTGTAAAGTTTCCACAGTCAGTGATGGTTTGGGGTGCCATGTCATGTGCTGGTGTTGGTCCATTGTGTTTTCTGAGGTCCAAGGTCAACGCAGCCATCTACCAGAGTTTTAGAGCACTTCATACTTCCTGCTGCTGATGAACTTTATGGAGATGGAGATGCGGATTTAATTTTCCAACCTGCACACAGTGCCAAAGCTACCAGTACCTGGTTTAAGGACCATGGTATCCCTGTTCTTGATTGGCCAGCAAACTCGTCTGACCTTAACCCCATAGAAAAACGATGGGGTATTGTGAAGAGGAAGATGCAATACGCCAGACCCAACAATTCAGAAGAGCTGAAGGCCACTATCAGAGCAACATGGGCTCTCATAACACCTGAGCAGTGCCACAGACTGATCGACTCCATGCCACGCCGCATTGCTGCAGTAATCCAGGCCAAAGGAGCCCCAACTAAATATTGAGTGCTGTACATGCTCATACTTTTCATGTTTATACCTTTCAGTTGGCCAACATTTCTAAAAATCCTTTTTTGCACTAGTCTTAATTGATATTCTAATTTTCCGAGATACTGAATTTGGGACTTTCATTAGTTGTCAGTTATAATCATCAAAATTAAAAGAAATAAACATTTGAAATACATCAGTCTGTGTGTAATAAATGAATCTAATATACAAGTTTCACTTTTTGAATGGAATTACTGAAATAAATCAACTTTGTCATGATATTCTAATTTTATGACTGGCACCTGTATTTTTGCATGAAGTAGCACCTGCCTGTTTATAATCAATAATAGAAAAAAACACTTGGGGAAAAAAAGTGACAAATTAAGTTTCATACTTTATTCAGGGGATGGTATTGTTACCGCTTGAATAAATGTGCATTTGTTTTGTTATACTTGAACCTTTTGTGAAAGTGTATATTTGATATTTGGACTTCAGGCTTCACACATTATACATTTCATGTCTACATTTTGTCAATTATCACTAAAACATGAAAAATGTTTCTGTTTTAACAATGTGTTTACATAGATTGTTGTAGACACGGAACACAAATGAAATGCATGTATTCCAGTTTCAAAAAAATGATAATAAAGATCACATTAGTGCAAACAAAGAGAAATTATTACTCAGTGAAATAATGGAACAGCGAAAAGAGATTGAATATATTGTTCGATTTAAACTTTAAGTCAGAGACTTGTAGATCATCTACTCCATGTTGCCATCAGTGAAAAGTAGTGTTTCTTCCCAATGAAGTGGCGTATCCATGAAAATTAAAAGATTTGTTGTTTGGTGAAAGTGAAATCCACATACGCGAGCAGCAGAGACGCTTCACTCTAGAGTGCAATTTTATGCGGCAAATTATTGTCTAGTTTGATTGTGAAGCATTAATTTTGTCTTGAAAAGTTCCAAACCTATCCTTTACTTATGTTTGAGTGATGAATTTGGTTCACATTTCAAGTCAAGAAAAAGTGGTGTATCTGCTAGTTTTCTAAACCCCATTTTTAGTCTTTGCCTAGTGTAGGAAGCGACTCTGGATGGCACGCCAGTCCACTGCTAGGCACTCTTGTGCACACAGCTCTGCTCAGTCTTACAGAGCCTCTTTGACAGTGCCAATTCAGCTAACACCTTGCCAGTGAAAATAAGTTGGGACATGAAGTTTGTGAGTGAGACCTACTTGAAGACAGGAGTATTTGCCAACTCTGTGCAGAATACACCCAAAAAAAAGGGTCCATGCACTGTGAGGTGGCAACTGAAATCGGAATACAATTCACACAGTTTGTCATAATTTAGAATTCAGTCTAGTAACTAAGAGTCTAAAAGCTAGCTGAAGACAAATAAAATATCAGATCAAAGACAAACTACAGTAGATGGACTATTCTTATTCAGTTTACTCTGCCAATGCATATTTTTAGGTCCATTTCAAATCAAATAACCTTCATTAATTTCCTCCATTATGAAATAATAGAAGAAAGTTTTAAAGAGTAATGGCATAAAAATACTTTTTTAAAAGAAAAGTAAGGTGCTGAAAATATTTTGAAATCCAGAATAGAGACATGTACAACCATTGGATAAGGTTCCTGGTACAAACTCGTCTGCATCATCCTACACAGTCCAGCAAGCCTCCATGTCTGGTGTAAGAGTGAATCACCTTCCTGCCCTCAGTGCTCCAGAAGAAGATCCTTGGAACATCTACTCAGCAGCTGGCGAAAGGTCCTTGGAGATGGGCGCTATCGCTGGCACCATGAATAAGTCCTAAAGGCAATTGATGACAGCATAGCCACAATCCTAAAAAAAACACCAAGGGCCACATTCAGCTAAATAAAATCACCTTCTTGAGAGCTGGAGAGAAACCCTGCTAAACAAACTGGATTTAAAGCCAGTCTGCTGAATACTGCCAATGTCTAGCATATGGAAGTGGACATGAGCAGGATGCTAAAGTTTCCAGCCTCAATAACATCATCATGGCTGTGGCCAGACATGCTTATCATTTCAGAATCCACCAAGCAACTGATTTTGCTAGAGTTGACAGTGCCGTGGTAAGAGCATATGGACAAGGCCAACGTGACAAAATGTGCCAAGTATCAGGAGCTTGTAGATGTGTGCCAAAGGAGAGGCTGGCGAACATGGAGGTTTTGCAAGGCATTCACTCTGCAAAGCATTTACAACTCTGGGCATTACAGGGAAGGCAAAGAGAAGAGCAAATAGACACGCAACTGAAGCCACTAGGTGGCTTTGGATCAAGAGGGTGGATCTGTGGGTGAATGCTGCTGGGACACAAGCTGAGGTCTGATCAGCCTCAGCGGGGTCGCCTGGGAGAGGGTGTCTGATGTTGAAAGTCCCAAAACACCCGATGACCCTAGGTTACATCACTGATAATGTGTCCCAGCACATGCAAGAGACGTATCTTATCATCATCATCATCATCTAACTTGTAACGTCACATTCTAATAGGGCGCAACATCCTAGCACAAATGACCAGATGGTGAGCAAGGGTTCGGATCCTGGTTACTCTCTGGCTTATTTTCAGTAAACATCCCCACGCAGGCTTACTCTCTGCTCTTGCCGCCTACTTACCAGGAAAAAGAGAACATTCGTGTGGCAAGCCATTCATCCTCCAGCTGTCTGCCTGAAAGAAACTAACATATAAACAATGCATGATCAAGCCACAGTAAGAAAATATACACATTTTCCTTTACAGAAAATGTGGGTATGTTGTGCTCTGAAGTATTAAAACAGATGAAATAAAAGGGCTAGTGTTCTAAAATCAACTGTCAGGTTCCTTTCCAGTTTTCAGTGCTTCAGGTGTTAAAGCTGTGGCTGTTACGTTTTCTTAATTGTTCACTATTTGTTTTGCCAAAAACTGATTTTTTTTTACTAGTATTTGTTTCATTTCTAAAAAATAATATTGCGGAACAATATCCTGCCCCACTTTTTAGTCAAAGCAGTAATATAGCAAAAGGAAAATGACTTTAGTCTGCTGCATGACCTCTTTAATTCAAACCCTTGAGCTACTTCTGTTGGGCTTCAGCAGCTGCTGGCAGGTTTGCAGGATGTCTTGTTCTCATTACGCCGTCTTTCATCATCATGAAACTGAATTTCAGCATATTTTTAATTTCAATGAATTTTTCATGAATCTCACTTCAAAGGTTTAGTTCTTTTACTAATAGCAAAAAATGATATGATAGTCCCCGACCATAAAAAGAGTTTATGAATTCAGAAAGTGTATAGGTAAGATCTCAAAAAAGGTTGGGGCCTCGATAACTGTAAAGGTTTCGGGTTGATACTATATATATATATATATATATATATATACTATATTATATATATATATAATGGATATAATGCTTTGCACATTCATTAGAATCTTCATCCATTTCATAAAGTGTTCCAAAGAAACAGAGTAAACGATAGAAAGGAGACGTCTGCTCACCCAGGTCAAGGTCAAGCGATCTGTAATCTAAGACAAGCAATCGAGCACTAGCAAGAACAAAAGACAGACTTCTAGTTTAATAGCATATTGGCTAGTTTAATAGCATATTGAGAATATATAGCATCCAATATACAGTACAGTATTTAATCAGCCAAGCTTAATATTATACTCTTTCACCCTGGTACATAGCAGCTGATCGAAGAAAACCATCAGCATTGCAAGACCTTTAATACAAAACAGGCAAACACAGTCCTATATCAAATATATAATCGTGAACATGACAACACATATTTGTGATACATATTGACAGTCTGCATCTGTGGCTACGCTGTAAATAAATCATTGGCAGCAGGCTGATGCATGCAAAGGGAAGTCAGGGAGGGTTTATAGTATCAGATGTGCAATCCTCGATTAAAACAATTTGTGTACCATTGCATTTGAATATAAAAGCCAACAATGAGATATAGCCAGCCATCTTCTGCTTCTGATTGCTGCTTAGTTTTGAGGTATGTTTGACTCATTGACCACATTTTTGTAGTCTTTTATATTTATAGTATCAATTTAGTATTTTCTGAGGACCCACAAAATCCCATACTCAACATTACTATTGGGATTCTCAATCAGTAAAAACACTATTTATTTAATCTAGGTTTTATATGTTTTATCTAGTTGTATACAGTATACATGCAGAACAATCATAGTGCTATATAATGCACATTTTTTAATCAGTGTAGCATTATGTTTAATTGCATAGTAAATATCAGGCAAGACTTTTTGTAAAGGAACTGCATATTGTTATGGTAGAGTGTAAAAATATGTAAAACATCAACAATGTGTCGACAATTGTGTGCATCTGCATTTTTTTAAGTCCGTTTCGAGAAATCATTTCAAAAATGTTAATGTCCACGGATTGTTGAGCTACCCAGTATGTGCCTCTCATTTGTATTGTACAAGGTGTTGCCAGTTTTTTCAGTTGCTGGAAATGAGAGACGTGCAGTGTGAATGAAGGAAAGAGGCAAAATGCAGAACGCAGAATACTTGAGGGAATTGATACAATATATAGGAAAGAGAGCAGCTTATGGCTCAGTGTAAAAATGTTTGCCTTATAAAGTGGGTTTTTATATGGAATGACCCTGTTATAGACCACCACAATTAAGTAAGCTGTTTTCATGGATGTGCTTTGCTTTTTTTGTCCTTTCTAACAATATTGCCAGATATTACGTGTTCAAGAGTTGCTATTCACTCAGAACAACATGCTGTTTCTGCCCCAACTCTAATACATTTATGTGGAACAACAGTTTGGCTGCATTGTAAGAGCACTAAATAACTTTTAAGTAAGCCATTTGTTTTTAAGATATACATTCCTAGTATTTCATAATAAATATGGGTAGCAATTTATTTTTGGCATGTCTGAAAACCTCACAGCTCCAGGGACCTTGTTGTTCATTGGATTTTCGTGGAATGTGTTCAGTTAATTGTACATTCTGGCTGCGTGTATGTGTTCTTAAATGAACTGGCATCATCTTCATATTTGGTTTTTGCATTGGTCTTGATTCTGCCATTATTAACAAAAAATGAAATGGTAAAATTAAATTGTATAACATTCAATACACAAATACTAAGACTTAATATTGCATTTTATTACACAACAGCTCCGACTATTTCTTTATCTTACAACAAATACTAAGACTTAACACTCTATTTTATTACACATTAATTCCAACTATTTCTTTTAACATCTATCAGTTTATTAATTCTCCTCTTTCATGGTTGATGTCTTGCATCAGTTCTATTTCTGCTATTTCTTCATGTTGCCTGAGGCAGCCATTATCTGGTTTTATTGAAAATTATGTTTAATCCCGTTGACCTTTTCCTTATTTGTGAAAAGCAAGGGGTATTTTGTGGTCTGGCACCATGTTTTTCATAGGGGGTCACACTGGGAGGAAGAATGAGCAAGTGGGCATTTTTCAGTTCAGAACATTGTTCAAATAATACTTTAAGTATGAAAAAAACCTATACCACAAAACAAATATAACTTTTTTTTTAATCTTTTTTTTTTTTCAAAATGAAGTTTTTCACGAAATCTGATATCTTGCGGAATTAATGGAATTAATTTTCAGAAACAGATTCAGCATACCTAAATTTACAAAGTTTATTGATTTTATGGGGGCGGCACAGTGGCGTGGTGTGTAGCGCTGCTGCCTCACAGTTCACTTCCCGGGTCCTCCTTGCGTGGAGTGTGCATGTTCTCCCCGTGTCTGCGTGGGTTTCCTCTGGGTACTCCGGTTTCCTCCCACAGTCCAAAGACATGCAGGTTAGGTGCATTGGCGATTCTAAATTGTCCCTAGTGTGTGTGCCCTGTGCTGGGCTGGCATCCTGCCCGGGGTTTGTTTCCTGCCTTGCACCCTGTGTTGGCTGGGATTGGCTCCAGCAGACCCCCGTGACCCTGTAGTTAGGGAATCCCGGAAAGAAGCGCACAGGAAATATCCACACAGATAAAAGTGCACAATCATATAAGTGCATGGAAAAAAACACACACGGGAAAAAACGCACATGGAAGAATACGCATACGGTAAAGTGCGCACACGGCAGCAACATATAACTATTACAAATATAAAATATACTCCACCTATAATGCTAGACATTTTTTATTATAATAAAACAATGACTGGTTTGCTCTTGTACAATGTCTCCGTTCTTCGTTTTCATTAAGGAATGGCACTTTGTTGATCGATTCTCACGGCACCTCCAAGTATCTATTCCATTTGTTGTACGAAAACGCAGATATTCAAATTCCTTGTAACCGAGAATTTGCTTGCCTTTCTGACTGGTCGAAAACTCCATCTCGCTTATTCAAAAAAAAATGTCAACTTGCCTTGCTCAAAAGTTAGGGAAGATTAAAGAAAACTCTAACTGTGTGGCCTATTTATAGGATGACCTTTACTTACTTGCCGTAATCAAAGCAATAAAACCCTAATTTGCCTACCTGTGGAATAAGAAGGAATAATATAAATTCTGAAAACTATTGTAAAGAATAACAATTTCCTAGAAATGGTAATTTAGGCACAACAATAACAGTAATAAAAGGATTAATGACTATTTTATTTAATGGACCATCCAATAGCCCACTACTCCAATTAGCACAAAATAAAACATACAAGTTTATAAATACGTTTAGTGAACAATTATACAATTTCGTTTATTGTGATGTATAATATAACATTTTTTTCTTCTTTGCATATACGCCTTTGCCGTATGCGCATTTTTCCATGTGCGCATTTATCCACATGCGGTTTTTCACGTGTGTGCATTTTTCCGTGTGCGGTTATTTCCTGTGCGCTTATTTGATTGCGCTTTTTTCTGTATGGATATTTCCTGGGCTCTTTTTTTCTGTGCGCTTCTTTCCGGTCACCGTAGTTAGGATACTGGATGGATGGAAGATTTTATAGGAGAAATTTGGTGCTGACCAGTGTTTTATAAAGAACTGGTTCAAATGAGAGCAGGGAGTCAAAAAGCATTCATGTGATTGTCTTTTGAAAGACTTTTTATAGGATTCTTACAATAATTTAAATGAATCTACATGAAATGTTCACACCATTTGAGAGTCTTTTGCAATTTTACACACTGTGGGTAATCAGGTTACCAACAATTATCACACTCTTTGTTTTGTGAGAAGTATGCCATGCCCCACATGTTTTTAGACACTAATAATTAAGTACTGCCTAGAATTAATCTAAACAGAATATGTAGCAATGGACCCGGCCTGTTTTAATCAACCTTGTTGGCATAGCCTTGCGTCACAAATCATAGGACTAAAACTAAAAGCTCACCAGGGTCTAGACTGACTAATAAAAAATGTGTGTGCAATGGAGTCTGTACCGCAATAAACTACTGTGAAGAAAGCCCCCTGAAGTGCCCATCAGGCTGGAATAGTGGTCTAGTTCCATGCTGACCTAATGAACACTTGTGCACTAAATGTGATTGGAGTGACTGTTGCACTTATCTATCACAGCTAAGCATATCTCCCATGGTTTGTACCAAGAACAGGATCCTATCCAGTGGACTGTCACATTTAGTTACTAACTGTACAGATTCTTTGTGCAGGAAACTTAAAATGGCTTGTTAAGCAGACATTAATTGATACGAGTTTGTGTTACGATTTTTTGGTCAGACAAAAATAGTTTCATGCATAGGGGCCTACTCGCCAATCAATGTATTGTAGCAGAAGCATGATTTTTATTTTAAAGAAAGCTATTAACATATTCAGAGGAAAACAAAGCAAAGGGGAAGCATTCGGAGGTCAGTTTAAGAAGTATTTTTTTTTTACATTCACTCGGATGGAAGCAAAACAGTAAGCTTATTTGTCTGTGTTATTAAAACAGACGGAACTACCAACATAGCTACAGTATGTTGGGTTGTACATTTACTCTTAATGTTATCTTACAGAACTGAAAAAATATATCATTTGTATTGTTAGTTTAGATGCACTTTTGTTAAGCGATTGAACAACAGTCTTTCCATCTGTCTTCAAACCAGCTTATTCAATTTACATCACAGGGGGGCAGTGGCTACCCTAGCCATATAGGGTGCTAGGAGGTAACCATCACAGGGCGTAGTTACATGTAAACATGAGCAAAGAGTCACCCGTTAAATTAACCTGCATACGTTTGGGATGTGGAAGAAAACATGGAGACGGGAGGTGCATAGTGTACATGAACAGTACCCAGGACCTGGGATTTGAAGCCAGGACTTTGGGGCTCAGTGATGCCCCTGAAGATTATCATTTTATTTGCTGGAGCTCAGTCAGTGGTTTTTCATTTTTGCTACCTAAAGTGTGCACATTTTGAAGTGCAGGTACAAACAAGGATATTTACATATATATATGTACATATATGTACATACATATATGTCTATTCGTTTATATTTGGACATTTTTGCTATTTATCCTTTTCCTGTGACCCCCAACCTGAAGTTAAGAACGTTCAGTAATGGATGGATGGATGGATGGATTATTTGTACCTTGACATCTTGATAGATTCTCAGAACACGTCAGAGTTTACACTCCCAGCATGCAATTTATGTCAGTTTTACTTTTGCAGCTACATACTACAGGTAAAAATCCATTAAAACTCCCAGAGACCTAAAAAATATGTCGTTATAACGAAAATTTCATTGTAAAGAGATTCTGTCTGTTACTATAGTGCTTTCTTTAACTTTGCGCCAAGGTGTTTGCAATCATTCCAATAGCTTCTTTTGTGTTAATTTTAATCTCCTCCTGCCTACAAGTTATGCTGACGAGAGTTCCTTGCGATAATACACTTTTCTGAAGCGCAATTGCAGCGTCTGTGGAAGATTGTTTGTCCGGGGCAGGGCAAAAATAGTCTCATAGCGCTGCAGTGAAGTGACACAGATGCAAATCATAAAAGATTGGGGTCGCACTATAAGTCCCTGTCTTGCACACCAAAACAGGAGGCTGAGTCTCAGTACTTTAGGAAAACCAGCTTTATTCAGCTTGAAACAGGAACGGCACACTTATTTATTGTCGCGTGATCTGCCACTCTTCTATACACAGACACAGCAGTCAGGCTGCATCACCCATCGATATCTTTTCTGTTTACTTTGGCAGAGAGACGCAGCATAGCTGAGAGATGCAGAATATCTTTGAGCCAGCTGTTGCCACAGCAACAGATAAACAGTCTTCCATAGATGCAGAGATCAAACTTCGCGACACTCTTCGGCGTGTCGTCTAGTTAGGGGAGGTCCCAAGAGAGTTTACAAACCTCACATTTTCTTGAATGAGTGTCGCATTAATAGGAATGTTTCTTGAACGAGCATCTCTGAACTACATAAAAACTGCTTTTTCAACGTCTTCAAATGCAGCAGTTCACATACGTTTGCAACCCGAGATTTTTTTCCTTTTTTTGCTCTGTCTTTCAAGAAAGTTGACAGCGTTGATGCCGAAATTCCGAATTCACTGGCAACGTCTTTTTTTTTTTTTGCCGCAATCGAGAGCTGCAAAAATGTAAAGTTTTTTTTCTAATATGAACTGTTATCGTTTTGTCGTGTCTGCCGTTTCTATAGGAGGGTGACAATGAATTAAATTCCAATGGATGTTTTTTAAATGTTGACGAGCAATAAGCAAAAGGTGTCACTGAAAACCGCAGGAAACAAAAAGAGCAAACAACAAAAACAAAACGATGAAAGTTCGAAGAAAGAAAAAAAATTACAGTGTTTCTGTTTGGGGGTCATTGTGCACAATTGAGCTGCGGCCACAGAACTAACTGCTCTGTGGATTATTCATTCAAGTATTTCAAGGTCACTTTGTTATAATGAAAGTATCTGCTGAATGTACCGTATTGGCTCGAATACAACGCAACCTTTTTTGACTAAATATTTCCCGTTCAAAAGTGGACTTGCGTAAAATTCAAAGACTAGGCAATTCAATGTAACAACTCTTCTTATTAGTACGCCAGTGCCTCCGACCGACCTGCATGTTGGTCACACGAGTCACGTTCGGTATAGTTCGGATCGGTCAGAGTACACGAGACTGCACGAGAGTTTCTAGTTCCGGTGGAATCACTGGTTTTGAGCATTTCGATTCCGGCGAGCGTCCGCCGTATGCCAGCAAGTGGCTATTGTGTCTATGATTCACAGGTAAGTGTAGTCCACGTCTCTCGCAACAGTTATAGTAGTAATTTGCATGTTTGCTTTAGCGGCGGGTTCTTTGTTGCCCATAAAAAATGAGTGCAAGTTTTAATAGTAGTGTTGAGAAAAAAGGCTCATCAAAGAGACAAATAAATAAAGGTACCAGGAGAACCTATGATATGAATTTTAAGATTATGGTTGCAAACAAGGCAGAGAGAATGAACAACATGAGAGCTTCAAGGAAATAACGGAGTTCCAGAAGTAAACATCCATCTCTGGAGAAAAGATTTAACGAAATATATGAATGCAGATTCCTCAAGAAAATCTTTTAGTGGACCCAAAATAGGAAGGTTTAAAGAAGTTAGTAATAGAAAAGCGAAATGAAGGATTCCCAATATCCCGTCAAGTTCTAAACTTTAAAGCGTTAGAAGAGGCTGCTAATTTAAACATCCCTAAAACAGACTTTAAAGCAAGTATGGGTTGGTGTAAAAGAATGATGAAACGGAACGGTTTATCACTACGACGGCGGAATTCTTTGAATTCTTTTATGAAAAATGAATGGATCGCGTTAAATTCTGATTTTTTTTTCTAAAATCTTCATGAAAAAATTGGGGGTCGCGTTAAATTCGGACTGATACGGTACTTTGAAGTAACGAGATTTCTATAGACTCGCGTCATATGGGGAAACTGTCGGGACCATAAAAATATTTTGTTGTAATGAAAATTTCATTGTAAAGATATTCGTTATAACAGAATTTTACCTGTATACAGTATATGTAAGCTTGCAAGTCCATCTCAGGTGCAAATTAGGGTAACTAAGGAATAGAATAGTGATTAGTGATGGTGACCAATAGTGATTGGTGTTTTTTGTCTGTTACATCTCAGTCATCCAGAAATGTATCAGAAAGAGAAAATTTTAAATAGACTTTTGGGAAAGTCAGCAGTGTCTGCAATTCACAGCGATCTAAAAGAAAAAAACTACATATTAGCCTTGTAAACAGAATGGAAGTATGTCTTATAATTCAATAGGAGTTAAGCTACACTGTATTTGACAAACTATAACTGTTACCTGTACTCAAATACAGTACATACGCTTAGCTGCAGTGATTAATTGCAATCCCTCCTTGGTTTTCTGTTTGTAATATTGCTGTTGCTCAGATATTTTGCATGTCATAGTAATTATCTGGAGAATACATACTTGGCTTAACAAAATACTACTGTATGTATATCACATTGTTATGCACAAACAGGAATATAAAAGACACATGTATTCAGAGATTAATACACCGTTTTCTGACACTGAAGTCCTTAATTTTTTCATAAAGAAACTCGCTGTAATTTCACCAAACTTATAAATCAAAAGTCCTAAGCCGTTGAATGTGATGGTCAGAGCTGCACAATCTTACCATGCGACCTAGCATATTGAGCACATGAAGTGACAAATCAGAATTCTACAATGGTGCAGCTTTAGACTCTTTTAGACTGCTTTGAAGGCATGTCATATGTATCAAGGGGCAACTCTTCTGAGTTACTTTATAACTTTTATATTAACTATTGCATATGTTTTAATATATAATAAAGGGTGATTACACTATATTTAATATTTTATAAGCTTGATGACTTTGTTTTGCATATATTATATAAATATACTTTGACATACACAAAAACAAATAAATTAACAATTACTATTTATGTAGCACTTTTCACAGTAAACTCCAGCCCAAAGTGCTTTACAAGTACATCATAGCACAATATTTTTACAAAAATGCATGTTCATCCACTTATGGCTGCAATATCAGGTGAGGTAAACTTAGTAAAATTATGGCTCAGGTTTGTATTGTTGCTTTTATGTTTGAAATTGGCTCTGTTTTGCATGTTTACTATTTCACATGCTTGTCTGTGATTCGAACCAATTCTTATCTCCTAGACCCTATTTTTAATGCCACACAGGTGTACAATGCAGCACAACTCATAAAGGAAAGCTACCGTGTGGAATTCCTAGCACTACTTAATTTCACTCAAGAGAACACGTTGTCTGAAGAGGCTTCAGTTGTTCGTTGTCCTGCTCTGCAGAAGAACTTCCTTGATCATCCACAGCAACAGAGTCGAGCACGGTGCAGGCCACTGTGTTGTTGTACACTCGGCGATTCAGTTGAAGAGCAGTACTTTTTGACTTAACTGTAGATGTTCCATCTATAGGTTCCCCAGCACTGCAGTGGAGAAGTTTCAGGAAGCATCTGTAAAACTAAGGAAATGATAAAAGATGTAACAATAATAATTAACTGAAACTCTCCCACATTTGACCAGCAGGTGATGCAGCTTAAGATAATACAAATTATTAAAAGTGTATTGTATATAAATTAAATGTCTAGCAATTCATTCATTTTCTGAGTTCACTTATTTTAATACAGGTTTGTCAGAATATATGATAGCAGCATCATTTCACCTCCTTAATCACTACCTGCACCTCCTTCTGCATTAGGTGCCTTCTCTTCTTCCTCTGTGCCTTAACATAGCACAAAATTGTACTGCACTTAACACCAGTCCTCTCATGCATTTATGTGCCCACCAGGTTTTTCATGCATCAGCGGAGTCTTGATGCCAGCTCAACAGTCTCTGCTGCCTTCCACTTCCTCTCTGTCTTGATCTCAATGCCATCTTAGGGGACTTTAGGGTCACAGGAATCTCTATACTGCAGTAGCTCCTTTGCATGGCTCACTTTGAAGTTATCACACACACCGCTGATGGGGAGTTTAAGCTTGTTATTTTTACGGTACAGGATGATTTTACTCTGGCTTCGAATTGGCCCCCGCCACTCCTGCAGGTATCCACTGATTCTTCTTCCAGAAGCCTTGACCTTGTATATTGGCACTTAATAGACCAAGAAGCGAGAATATTCAGGGCAAAATGCCATACTGACATATCCAGGCTTTTAACTTGCCTGGAATACCAGATTTATAAACAGCACCTAACCAGGTTGCTAAATCAAGGTTTATTACTTTAATGGAAGTGGAGTTTCTTAGGTTATTTTTAACTAAAAGACAGACCTCTAAGTGCAGCAGCCTAATGGGACACATTATCGCTCAGACACAAAGCATTTCAAAATGCATTACTTTACACCTTTCATCCCACGTCCCAAAGACATGTGTGTTAGGTTAGCTGATGGCTCTAAATTGTCCTGGTGTGCACAAGTTGGCATTGTGATGAGCATGGGCTAGCTCTCTGTCCTCTAGTCCCTACCTTGAGTGTGATGCTGCTGGAATAAACTCCAGACCCTCTACAACCCTGAACTGAATTAAGCAGGTTTGAAGATGGATGAATCAGCCTCTTGTGTGATGCCAGGAGGGGCTACTATGAAACATAACATAGCATTCTGGAACATAGAGTCGTGGACAAACGTTTTGAGAATGACACAAGTATTTGTTTTCACAAAGTTTGCTGCTTCAGTGTTTTTAAGATATTTTTGTCAGATGTTTCTGTGGTATACTGAAGTATAATTTACAAGCATTTGATAAGTTTCATAAGGCTTTTATTGACAACTACATTAAGTTTATGCAAAGAGTCAATATTTGGTATCAATATCTCAGTACTCAAATGTGGCAATTGGTGCCACGGCCCACCTGCCAAGTTATTTGCCTGCCTATGGTAAAGTCATCCCTGATGGAGGATCGTAGGAATCGTGGTAAAGAGGGGTCCTTTCATCGGATTGGCTGGCCCAGCACTGTTTTAGCCATGGAATGGCCAAATGGGGGAGGCAGCTTGATGGATGAGGTCTCCAGGACTCTAAAAATATCCATATCTTATTATGTGATATCATCTGCTTTTAAATTCTGCTCCGTACTTCAAAAATTTTTTATTTTTATGCTGTATTAAGGATTTGTTCTGTTCTGTGTATTGTATCGTATTGACCACCATCTTTTGACACCCACTGCACGCCCAACCTACCTGGAAAGGCGTCTCTCTGAACTGCCTTTCCCAAGGTTTCTTCCATTTTTCCCTACAAGGTTTTTTTGGGAGTTTTTCCTTGTCTTCTCAGAGAGTCAAGGCTGGGGGGCTGTCAAGAGGCATGGCCTGTTAAAGCCCATTGCGGCACTTCCTGTGTGATTATGGGCTATACAAAAATAAACTGTATTGTATTGTATTGTGTTTGCAGTGTTGGCCCTTCTTTTTTAAGATCTCAGAAATTCACCCTGACATACTGTCAATGAACTTCTGGGCCAAATCCTGACTGATGGCAGCCCATTGTTGCATAATCAATGCTTGGAGTTTACAAAACATGAAGCCACTGTTATCAGGGCACCAGTGCATCACTGATCTGCTCAAGCACACACTCAACACAGGACCAATTAACCTGAACAGTTAATATTGTAATTATTATTATTATTTAATACTAGCAGGGGCACCCAGCTCTACCTGGGGTTAAGGCAGCAACTAAATTATAGAATAAAACAGCCTACGTTGTTTTCCTGTACAAATGACCAATGTGTACAAAATTTGGGAGAGATGGGTTCAATGGTATGGATTAGCATACCAAACACATCCCAGCATTCCTTGGAGGTACAGGCTAAATTATGGAACAAAATATAGCCTAGGTTCAATGATGTGGATTTGCACACCTGACAAATACACACAAACACACACATACATACTTAGGGGCTTATATATTAATCAAATCCAGGGTTGCAGATGCCTGGGCCCTAACAGAAATGGGTGGAAAGAATGACACCACTCTGGACTGGGTACAAATCCATCACAGTATCTGCTCAAGCTCACCGTCACACAGGGCCAGTTAACCCGAGCAGTACAGTAAAACACTTCAAACAGGCTTTAGAGTATTTAACAGTAAAAGCCATCAAGTAACTGAATTAGATTTAAAGGTTGGTTATAAAATGAGAAGAACGCTAGATCTTAAAACAAGTTTGTTTGTCTGTGAATTCAATGTAGGTATTCAGTATATTTTTTGCCATTTTGTTCTTGATTATTTTAAGATTAGTGCAAAACTGAACAAAGATTACAGTATCTATTATACAGTATATAATGTGTTTAATGGTGAACATCATCCCAAATTCCTTTTCATTATATAGTGTATGGCAGCTATGACAGTGTTTCTCAATGTACACTCGTTAGTACATCTGGCTTTCTGTCTAAGCTTTTCCTAGGGGGTCACAACTTGCACATACTCTCTATTCGTACCTCCTCACCTGCTGCAGCCATAACACTGTCATTGATTGGCAGTCATCTAAGCAGAAACAGCAAGGATTTCTAATAATGTGAGTACTTCTAATGAATTGAGTCTACAGTAAAGAATGTCATCTTTCATTTGAGGGATTGTTGTCACATGTATTTTTCTAATAAAAATAAAGCTTATCACATTTTGGGAAACATCACACTATTACAGGTTAAGAGTGAAAAACACAATACCTGTATATATAACATAAATCTAGTAGTATAAAACTTTTAATTTGCTGCAAAATTCCCAAGAACCGCATCAATCCCATGATCAAGTGGCGTCATCAGACTGTTAACTTTGTTCGTGGGCAAATATTTTTTCCAGTAATTGTGTTTGTGGCACAGTGGTTAGCATTGCCTCGCAGCTCCAGGAGACTTCATTTTTAATTTCAAGCTGGTAATTGCCTGTCATTGTCTGTGTGGTGTTGGCATGTTCTCCCCATTTCTGTGTTAGTTTCTTTACCAGGTGCTTTACTTTTGTCTCCCACATCCCAAAGAATTGTGTGGTGACTATAAAATGGCCTGGTGTGAGTACGAGTGTCGGTGTTTGCATGAATGTTTCCTACATTGGACTTGTACACTATCCAAGAATGGTCCTTGCCTTTTAAAGGGTGCTTCCAGAACAGACTTTGACAGTCAAGCTGACCCTTTTTGGTTATTAATGGTTTCCACTCTTTACTATTGAGGACACCAAACGAAGCTTGGCCTGTACTTGCCTTTTAAAACTCAAATGTGCTGCCACCTCAATAGCTACTAAAAGCACAACATTGCCATCAGTTCCTTGCTAAGGCATTGTCAAATGGTCTTATCATGGCTCTCGTCTATAGCCTTAATTCAGTCATTTTAAATTAGCCTTTGGCTTATAAAATGGTAAATGTAAACTTTTCTGTAATTAATGCTTTATAGTTTTATTTTGAGACTATATCTTATCCTTTTGGATTTTGTTTAAGGGAAAAATAAACAACTAAGAGGTCAGAGTCTTAAAAAGTCAATTCAAAAGAAGTCTTTTCCATTGGAAGTAGTAATCAAGTACTAGTGAAGAATGTGGCTGGAACGAAAACCTGTAGCCCTCCAGAATCTGATTTTAACAGCCCTGTTTTAGAGATTTCTTTCAGGAAATTGTATAGCTATATATATATATATATATATATATATATATATATATATATATATACTGTCAGGGATGCCAGGGGCAACGACCCGGCCGGGATGCCTTGAGGGACCGGAGGAGGGTCTACATGCACACTGGATCATATGGGGCCCGCCATCCTGGTTGCTTTGGGGGCCATGGGCACAGAGCTTTGTAGCTCCACCCTGTAGGGGCCCGTGGTCGCCACCAGGGGGCCGTTCCCATGCCTTGGGAGCCCTGGACCTCAGCACTTCCACCACACCAAGAAGTGCTGGGGGGAAGAAGAGCAGGGACACCCAGCGTGCTTCCGGGGATGCAGCCGGCACTTCCGCCTCACAGGGGCGTGTCAGCGGGTGATTGCTGGAGCCCACCTGGAGCACATCCGGGTGATAATAAAAGGTGCCGCCCCCCTTCATTAAGTGCGAGAGTCGAGAGTGGAGTGGACTGAGCTGAAGAGGAGAGAAGGAGGCGGTCTGAAGAAGGCATTGTGTGGCCAGGACTTTTGGGGACTTTGGGGGTTTGTGGTGCACTTTTGTGACTTTATTGTAAATAAACGTGATTGTGGGTGAGATGAACGTATCCGCCTGTCTGTGTCTGGGCCAGCTTCCAAAATATATATATGTGTATATATATATATATATATATATATTGTGACAGATAGGGGGCGCTGTTGTCCCCTTGACCCCTCAGATCAGACACCTGATAAAAGTCCCAATAATTAATTTATTATAATAATAAAGTGCACAAAGCACCTCCACCTCCACTATATACAATAACAATAATCAAATCCTCCACACCTCCTAGCAGCTCAGTCACCCTTCCTCCCAACTCGGCTCTCTGCTGGGATTTCCCAGAGTCCTTTTATATTTCTTAACCCGGAAGTGCTTCTCAGCCCCCAGTCCATGTGATTCCCCAGCACTTCCGGGTCAGGTGAAAACTCTTCTTTTTTTGTTCAGCCCAGAAGTACTTTGTGACTTGGAAGTACTTCCGGGCTATACGGAAAATGCATGTCTCTGTTCCTCCCTGCAGCGTCCCGTAGTGGCCCCCACAGTATCTAGCAGGGCTGTGAAGGAAAACTCCAAGGTCCATGATGCCCTGCTGGAATTCGGGGCATCTCCACATTGCTGGGAGGGCTCCATCTGGCTGTTTGAGGGTATTGGCCAGGATAAACTACCGGCCATACTCCACAATTTATATAATTAATTGTTCTTTGGAAATTGTTTTCAAGTATCTGGGCTTCATAATCAGAAATTGTAAAACTATTACTATTAGTTGGTTTGCATTATGTTTGCAATTTGGTCTTGATGTTTATTTTCTTAAGAGTTTAGTATTTTGTGTTTTTTTGAGGATTTCAATTTTCTGATTTGGTTTTCTTGTATTGATATTTACAAGTCAGTCATTTAAATAAATTGATCATAATTCTATGCCTAGTATCATTTGGTGTTATATTCTTTGAAGTGGACCTACTTTGGATTTGATGTACAGTGCATCTAGAAAGTATTCACAGCGCATCACTTTTTCCACATTTTGTTATGTTACAGCCTTATTCCAAAATTGATTAAATTCATTTTTTTCCTCAGAATTCTACACACAACATCCCATAATGACAATGTGAAAAAAGTTTACTTGAGGTTTTTGCAAATTTATTAAAAATAAAAAAACTGAGAAAGCACATGTATATAAGTATTCACAGCCTTTGCCATGAAGCTCAAAATTGAGCTCAGGTGCACCCTGTTTCCCCTGATCATCCTTGAGATGTTTCTGCAGCTTAATTGGAGTCTACCTGTGCTAAATTCAGTTGATTGGACATGATTTGGAAAGTCACACACCTGTCTATATAAGGTCCCACAGTTGACAGTTCATGTCAGAGCACAAACCAAGCATGAAGTCAAAGGAATTGTCTCGAGGCACAAATCTGGGGAAGGTTTCAGAAAAATTTCTGCTGTTTTGAAGGTCCCAATGAGCTCAGTGGCCCCCATCATCCGTAAGTGGAAAGAGTTTGAAACCACCAGGACTCTTCCTAGAGCTGGCTGGCCATCTAAACTGAGCAATCGGGGGAGAAGGGCCTAAGTCAGGGAGGTGACCAAGAACCCGATGTCAGAGCTCCAGAGGTCCTCTGTGGAGAGAGGAGAACCTTCCAGAAGGACAACCATCTCTGCAGCAATCCACCAATCAGGCCTGTATAGTAGAGTGGCCAGATGGAAGCCACTGCTTAGTAAAAGGCACATGGCAGCCCGCCTGGTGTTTGAGGAACTTTCAGACCATGTGAAACAAAATTATCTGGTCTGATGAGACAAAGATTGAACTCTTTGGTGTGAATGCCAGGCGTCACGTTTGGAAGAAACCAGGCACCGCTCATCACCAGGCCAATCCCATCCCTACAGTGAAGCATGATGGTGACAGCATCATGCTGTGGTGATTTTTTTCAGCAGCAGGAACTGGGATACTAGTCAGGGTAAAGGGAAAGATGACTGCAGCAATGTACAGAGACATCCTGGATGAAAACCTGCTCCAGAACGCTCTTGACCTCAGACTGGGGCGACGGTTCATCTTTCAGCAGGACAACAACCCTAAGCACACAGTTAAGATATCAAAAGAATTGGCTTCAGGACAACTCTGTGAATGTCCTTGAGTGGCCCAGCCAGAGCCCAGACTTGAATTCGACTAATCATCTCTGGAGAGATCTTAAAATGGCTGTGCACCAACGCTTCCCATCCAACCTGATGGAGCTTGAGAGGTGCTGCAAAGAGGAATGGGTGAAACTGGCCAAGGATAGGTGTGCCAAGCTTGTGGCATCATATTCAAAAAGACTTGAGGCTGTAATTGCTGACAAAGGTGCATCGACAAAGTATTGAGCAAAGGCTGTGAATACTTATGTACATGTGATTTCTCAGTTTTTTTTATTTTTAATAAATTTGCAAAAACCTAGTAAACTTCTTTCACGTTGTCATTATGGGGTGTTGTGTGTAGAATTCTGAGGAAAAAAATGAATTTAATCCATTATGGAATAAGGCTGTAACATAACAAAATGTGGAAAAAGTGATGTGCTGTGAATTCTTTCCGGATGCACTGTAAATTCACAACCATTACTCTTCTACATTAATAAGCAGTGTTATCTACTTTTCTTTATATGTAGGCAGAAAACAAGTTAATGTGTACTTCTAAAGTCTTTCTAGTGCTGCAGCATTCATTACTTACTTGTGGAATGAAAATGAGAGAGCCAGAAGGCGTTTGCTTAAACTAAAAAGGTTCAACTCCTCCATGTTTTCCACATAACTTGTATTGGCCTGGTTGCCCTTTTTCGACTAATTCTAGTGCCTCTCTATCATTTTGTATAGGCTGGAGGCCAAAAATACACACAATACTCTAAGTGTGACCTCACTAGTGTGTTATTTTAAAGCTTAAATGTAACCCCTGTTGACATGCACTCTACACACCTTGCTATGTAACATAAAATTCTGTTAACCCTCATAATGGCTTCTGAACAGTGGCAGGAATTTTATAGGTAAGAGTCCATTAGAACATATAAGTCCTTCTCATAAGTCACAAATTGTATTATTATTATTGATATTTTATACTAGCGGGTCACCCAATGCTACCTAAATCACAGAATAAACAGCCTGTGGTGTTCCCCTGCACAACTAAATTTGGAGCAGATAGGTGCAACAGTGTAGATTTGCATATCTGACAAACACCCACAAATACACATTGAGCTTTATTTAGTTTTAGTGCCACACCATTCTGTATGAGTGTTCTTGGTCCCGTTGTTTCTAGCAGCAGGTCACTTGCTTGGCATGTGATGTAATTGCTTTGATCGTATAAAAGATGGTGACGTCCATACTCCTGTATCATAGCTTTTAGATAAACAAATACTTTTCACAAAGAATGCAATTATATAGTTAGGAAATCTGCTGTTTTGGTTTTGTTTATTGCTTATTTTTACCCTTTGCACCGACAGTAGATCCTTTCCTGTTTTGTGACAATTACTTTGCTGAACTCTTTTTATTTCTGTTTTTTTTTTTAGTTGCTATCATTTTATTGAATGTATTAAAAGCAAACAACATTCCATACAATTCAAATTTTACTAAATTAAGTTGCAGATCAAACCAACCCCCGCCCATGAGAAAGACAGTTAGGCCAACAACTTTAATAGTAGGAAAAATAAGTAAATAAATAATCCTGCCAGGTTTAAAAAACGTTTTGCACAGGTATCCTCTAAGTGAGAATTAGATTTTTACCAATTTCAAATAATGGTGGGCTAGGATTCTTCCAGTTGAGCAAAATAATTCTGCGTGCCAATAGTTTAGTGAAGACAATCACAGTTTGTTTGTCTTTCTCCACTTTAAGTTCATCTGGAAGAACATCAAACACAGCTGTTAATGGGTTAGGAGCAATTGTGACACCAAGGCTGTCTGAAAGGAATTTAAAGATTTTGGTCCAGAATGATGTTAATTTGGTGCAGGGCGAAAACATGTGACCCAGTGAGGCTGGAGCTTGATTGCAGTGTTCACAGGTTGGATCTTACCCTGGAAACATCATGGACAATTTTAAATGAGACAGTTGTGCCCGATAAAAGATTTTAAGTTGAATAATTGTATGCTATGCGCAAGTGGAGCTTGTGTGAATTCTGTACATGGCTGCCATCCACTCCTTTTCTGAAGTGTGCTTAACTCCTTTTAAACAATTACTCTGCTGGTGTGTGATTATTTTCATCAACTTTGACTGACACATTTCCATCTCAGGTCACAGTATGATTATTCCCTTGTTACATTAATCTTGTTCACTAGAAGTGATTGCATGGAATACAAAAATGGAATTAATGTTGAATTTCATGCTCCTAAAATAAATGGTGTTGTGAAAGATCTCATAATCTTCTTTTAACCTCAAGTCAAGCACACATAGCAATGCTAATGAAACACATTGAGTATTAATAAAATCTTTAAATGACAAATTTATAGCTTTCACTGACTGATGTAGGAGAAATATGAAAAAGGATTAAATGATCATAGCCATTCTAGGAATTAATCTTAAAATAAGTTTTTGCAACTTGTTTGAATATGGATCTTAACGTTTTCAGGACGATGTAAAGCAGTTCTTCCATCTCTCAGTAGAGAATTTTTTTTATCTCTTTCAGGAATCCTCGTCATGATGAGTTTGTGCCAAGAAGTTCACGTCTATGAGTACATCCCATCAGTCCGCCAGACAGACCTTTGCCACTACCATGAGAAGTACTACGACGCTGCTTGTACTCTTGGAGCTTATCATCCTCTGCTTTATGAGAAACTGTTAATTCAGAGGATGAACGAAGGGACAGATTCTGATTTACAAAGAAAAGGAAAAGTCACATTGCCTGGTTTCAGTGCCATAAATTGTAACACATAACTTGAGTATTGAAATCATAAAAAAGAGAGAAATAGTGCAATAATCTGACAACTGCTAGTTAAAATGTAACTATACTTGAAACAGCTTTGGACTGGATAGTTTGTACTTTTCCCCGTATCACTGGTGTTGACATTCTGTTTTTGCTGTTTATATATATATATATATATATATATATATATATATATATATATATATATATATATATATATAAGTGAATATTCTCATCAGCAGAATGTAATGCCAAGCCCACTATTCTTTTCTCTTTAAACTAATCTGCTGTAGGAGTTAGAGCTCCACTTGAGTACAGTGAGCAGAACAAAACCCTGCTTCTCATTTCATTAAGCAGATCAAGAAAAAAGACAGCAGGCGTGACAGTCTTTAAATGAAAATCTGTATTGAAAAGACTTTTTTCATGATGTTGAGAATGGATTGGTTTGGATTGGTTTAGCTTTTTTATTGAGTTATTCTTACGGTAAGCCAATTTTTTTTTCAGACTTTTAAGTACATTTTTTTCTTTTCATATTTTTCATTCATGCCTTTAATTCAAACAGTACATGAAAGGCATTTTTAAGAACTTCAGTTTTTGCAGCAAAAAATCTGCAGCTATGTCTGTGTATTTAAAACTTTCTAAGGCAATTGATTCGTCTGCTCAGCTGTATAAATCAATGGATTTTTGTCAATGTCTTAACGCTTATGCTGTATGTGGATGTTTTAATGGCTCAATCACTGACAGTGCATGGACTGCTTGGGTGGGTATTTTGAATGTACTATTACTAATTTGAAATTTACGTGTTTTTTTCATCTTTCCTGTAACCTGAAAGCACTTGACATTGTTTGGTAAAGAGAGGTTAGAGTTTAATCTTTAAATGCTAAAATTGCATTAAAAATGCAGAATAGCAAAAAGGGGAAAATGATAACATATATTATTATCCACAAATTTGACTCATTTTTAGTAGTTTCCTGTTTTAATGTTAACTTCTTTCACGGTTTTTTCTTACCTTCATGATTTTGTACATTTTGTATTAAATATTCTTTGTAGAAATCAAGAATTTTGTACAAACTTTGCAATTATTGCTCATTTCTTTAACTGTAAATAAATTGTAAATATAATAATTATACTTTTCTGGGAAACAAGTGTTTCTTTTATTGTATGGTTATTAACAAAATACAGTTAAAGTATGAATTGAACAATTCAATGTTTAGAAAATGGAAAAAATGACACTTACTGGAATCGCTGTTCAGAATGGTGATGGTGCAACAGAGTGGAAATTATATTGCAAGACTGACCTATACTGTAGGTTGCTTTCTGAGGCAGACATTCCTGAATTCCCTAAATTTGTTTAAGTTTAACTTTTATAGGATTGAGACAACAAATGCTGCAGAATTTGCACCTACTGAATTATTATAGTTCCCTTGCTAGCTATGAACCATCAAGCCATACTAATTTTACGTGGCACTCTTCAGAAAGAATTTTATGATGTTTGCTGATGACATTGTGATCTGTAGCGATAGTAGGGAGCAGGTTGAGGAGACCCTGGAAAGGTGGAGATATGCTCTAGAGAGGATAGGAATGAAGGTCAGTAGGAACAAGACAGAATACATGTGTGTACATGAGAGGGAGGTCAGTGGAATGGTGAGGATGCAGGGAGTAGAGTTGGCGAAGGTGGATGCGTTTAAATACTTGGGATCAACAGTACAGAGTAATGGGGATTGTGGAAGAGAGGTGAAGAAGAGAGTGCAGGCAGGGTGGAATGGGTGGAGAAGAGTGTCAGGAGTAATTTGTGATAGGCAGATATCAGTAAGTGTGAAAGGGAAGGTCTACAGGACAGTAGTGAGACCAGCTATGTTATATGGGTAGGAGACGGTGGCACTGACCAGAAAGCAGGAGACAGAGCTGGAGGTGGCAGAGTTAAAGATGCTAAGATTTGCACTGGGTGTGACGAGGATGGACAGGATTAGAAATGAGGACATTAGAGGGTCAGCTCGTTGGACAGTTGGGAGACAAAGTCAGAGAGGCGAGATTGCGTTGGTTTGGATGTGCAGAGGAGAGATGCTGAGTATATTGGGAGAAGGATACTAAGGATAGAGCTGCCAGGGAAGAGAAAAAGAGGAAGATCTAAGAGAAGGTTTAAGGATGTGGTGAGAGAGGACATGCAGATGATGGGTGTAACAGAACAAGTTACAGAGGACAAAAAGATATGGAAGAAGATGATCCGCTGTGGCAAACCCTAACGGGAGCAGCCGAAAGAAGAAGAAGACTCTTCACAAAGAAGTTTATGAAGTAGTTGCACATGTTGCTAAAAAACAAATGCAATAAAATACTAAGATTGGAGGTGTAAAATAGTGAGATTGGTAAGAAGTGTTACCATCAGTTTTAACAGCGCTTAGAATTAGAATGTTTTAGTGTCTGAGAGAATATACAGTAGGTTACGTAATGCACTTGCAAAGCCTATTACAGAACAATTTGGCAACCTTTGATTACAGCCCCACTGCTCTCTGTTTCCGGCTTTTCACATGGTTTCAGAAACACCCTTGAAAATAAAACAGAAGAATCCAAACTCATTCCAGGCATGGATCACATGTTTGTCCAGGTCTTGGGACTTTTGTCTTCCATTGTGGCTGTTTTTCGCAGTATCTTTGGTGCTGCAGTGTTTTCTTTTCTCCAGGCATTGTTTCGTTCCTCCTTTGCCTCATATATGTAGTCTGTTGTTTTTTTTTCCTTTAATGACGGCTTCACAACTCAGTCTTCATGTCTCTAGAATTCCTTTCTATTTTTGATGGAGCATTCTTTCCTATTGCTGGTAAACATTTAGTTCACTCCAATTCTCCTGAATAGAACTGAATAAGGAGAGCACCCTTACCCAGGTTGGCTTGATGTATACCTAGTGCTGACAAGATAAGCCTCGAACCCCACCCTGAAGTGGATTAAGGGTCAAAACTGGATGAGCAAATAAAATGGGTTAACCATCTACAGTGTGACATTTAATCTATCTCTCTAATGAAAAGATACATGTGTGGCTGTAAAGAAGTAACAAGATCAGGTGCAGTTATGAACAGGGATGTCACAATGCCAGAATTTTTGTATTCGGTAGCAATACTAGTGAAATTTCACAATATTCAAAATCCCATTTAATGGCTTTTTACTTTTTAAAGTACTTCAATTATACAAGTGAACAATGTTGCTCTTCTTTCTGTAACAGAATATAAAATAGATAAATACTAACAGTAAAAACAATTTTAGAATACTGGTATATCTACCTAGTATTCATCCAAGTATCATTTGATTGAGTTAGTAATGGCATTCATAAATGTCATACAATGCAGGGCTCTGTGGATTCATCCAACGTAACAACAAATGGGGAGAAATTATATAATCTGTGGGAGGAGGTTTTAGCATAGGGTTTATAAAGGATGGTATCATCATGATCTACCCGATTTATCTTATATATAGCTATGTACACATTCTGTCTCCAGTAAATGAATTTTTACTTTTAATATTGATTTTAAGAAACATTTGTTCCTGCCGTGACCCTGTGTTAGAATTTAGCAAGTTGGAGAATGACTGACTGACTGGATTATTATATATCTGTACTTGTGATGGTCCAGGTTAGCTACAGCTACTATACTTCCTCGAAACCCAGGGCCATCAGTAGTCATCTCCAAGGTGAACAGGACAATGAGGACATGTAGCCTGCAATGAATAGCATAATGGATGTTTCAGTTTTGAGCAATTCACAACACAGCGAAGCCGAATGTTTTCGCACCGTGATGATATCTCGGATTGCCATCTGGTGGAATCTTCCAGATTTACGTAAAGTATGTTAAGTAAGTAAAAACAGTACACCACTTGCGTAAAAGTAGCGTCTCGCATCACGTCACGTCAAGTATAAACCCGGCCTAATCCTGAAGTGGAAGACTGTACAGAGCGGTTAAACGAGTCTGATTAAAATTTAGATTAAAATTAAGGCGATCACAGAGCTGCTTTTATGTCAGCTCCTCCAGGTAGTCTTGTCCTCCTCCTCAGACAGAAGTGTGTCTCTCTCAGGTCAGAACCCAGGGCAATACACTGTTATTTCCACAGCTTACCAGTTGAAAAGCACTTGTGTAGAGGATAATTATCAAATTGTTGATGATGATGAACAGTTGAGGATTGTATTTATGGAGTTCTAACACAAGTTTTAATGTATGCCCATTAAGAGATGCTTATTGTTTCAATTAAATCAGTCTTTAGCTTTCAACTTGTCTTTTAGGAAGGCATTCAAATTCAGGTTGTACTTGCACAAGTAGTATTTTGTTAAAAGTTCAGGTTTAAGGTCATTGTTTAAGTTTAAACTATGCCTTTATTGTTAATTTTTGAATTCCTTTTTGTTGATTCTACATTAAATTTGTGATTCAGTGTGTATTTAGGTCAAGATTTATTTATTAATTTTAGAATCACATGTTGTAATGTTAGATATGATTAATTGTGATACATTTATGCGATTAATTAGTTCATTTTTTTCAATATGTAATCTTTTGTTTTAACTCATTGCTAGTGTGGCGAGTGGCTGGGGGTGGTACCCAGCCGGGACGCCTGGAAGGATGGGAAGAGGGAGTACGCCTCTTCCGGACCACAAGAGAGCAGCCTCCATTGTTGGTATGGGGGCCACGGGAATGGAGCATGGAAGCTCAACCCTAAAGAGGCCCGTGGTCACCGCCAAGGGGCACCCAGACGCCTGAGAAGCCCTGGACGTCAGCACTTCCGCCGCACCCAGAGGTGCTGGCAGAAGGAATACCAGGGACACCCGGAGTGCTTCCAGGTGTTCGTACGGCACTTCCGCCACACCAGGAAGTGCCAGAGGAAGCTCGTCAGGAGGCACCTGGAGCACATCCAGGTGGAAGGGGCCGCCTCCATCCATTCGTCAGCTGGAGTCGAGTGGAAGTGGATGTAGCTCGGAGGAGAGGAGTGGAGGCGGTGAAGGAAGGCAAGGCTGAGAGAGGCCTGGACTGAGGGTGTGTGGTGCAGGGGCACTAGGTTGTGTGTGTAGATATTGTACATATGGCGATTAAACACATGTTGGTGACTAAACCATCGGTGTCTGCCTGCCTGTGTCCTTGCTTGTCTCCACACTAGTTTGGCCACTTGTATTTTATTTGTGTTTATCATTCCATCTGCGTCTTTTTTTTTTTTTGTTTGAGGCACGGTGGCACAGACCACTGTCGCCTCACAGCTCAGATGACATTTTTGGCCACAACATTCAGCCCAGCATAGTTGTCAGACATTTCACTGGCCTCTGGGACACATAAAAATACCATTGCACTATTATAATCCACTGATCCACTCACTTTCTTCCCTATTGACATTAATGCATTTCTTTTACATCATGGCCACCATGATGTCAAATGTCATGTGCCTAGTTAACTATGCATTATCATGGCAAACGGACACAAAATGTCAGTGCTGATAAAAAAAACTTAAACAAAATTGCAGCACGAATGGAAAAACAAAGTGGCGATACTATAAATAGTAAGATATGTGAAAACAAAAATGGGCAACATTTTAAAAATGAAAGTACAACAATCAGACCACTCTATCTAATGTATTCTGAGAAACATATTTTAACACCTAGGGCTATTTGTGTATTGAAATCGAAGGCTCAAAAAATAAAATTCAATATGCAAAAAGATCTGGAATAGCAAATATGATGCCTGAAAAAGAGATCAACTATGAACCCTCAAGAGCGATTCTGTGTGCTCCAAATTATGAAACAACACTGGGCAGCTTGAGATGAACACTCTATTTAGCCATTTATTTTCCATACTTATTATGAGGCCATTTATGAATTGCTTGCTGCAGGATAGTATCTCTGGAAATAGAAATATCTTTATGTTTTGAAGTTACAGTCTGGCCACAGAACCCAGTGCAACACTTTAAGACAACTGCTGTTCAAAAGGGTTTATCATGTAAATGATGTGACTGGTTACACCTCCGACCTGGCTCTATGGTCAAATACATTATAATGAGATGATTGTATGTCCGGTTTATTAAGTAAAGTCAAAAGTATATTATGTAAACTTAATTTTAAAAAGCTAACCCTCTGCATCATTTATGAAAATGTTCAGGTTTGTGTTAAAATATCTTGCATTTTCATCATTTGAACACTTTCATACATCCAACCATTTGTCTCAAGTTGCTTATTCCCAAAGCTGGGCTATGGAAAGGTGGTGCTTACTCTGACCTCAATGGGCGCAAGACAAAAGCCAACCCTGGATGGGATATTAGCTTATGACAGGACATGCCAACCCTTACCGTAAAATTTAGAGATATCAATGAATGTAATCCACACATGTTTAGGATATGGAAAGAAACTTTAGGACCTGAAGAAAAACACACAAACTTGAGAAGAAGTTACTCTTTATACTGACTCAAGGAATGAAACAGTGTGATTTTCAAATGAAGAAGGTCAAGAAGACAAGACATCTTCAGAAATTTCATATCATGTTGAAAATTACGAAAAGGTCAAACCAATCAGTCATCAAGTCCAATACACTAACCAAGAATCAGAGGTTCTAAATTCAGAATGAAGATATTAAACACACTAAATAATCACACACCAACACTATTTATCCATAAACTTTGATGATCAGGAAATGTATTCGTCAGCCCTTGTATGGTATTTCTGGTGACGTGACACACCACGGACTCCTGGACTATTCTGGGTAGCTTTGCCATGGCCACTTCTGACTTGATTGCTCTAAAATGGCAGCATCCACAATACAAGAAAAATTGTGTTATGTAGTTACGCTAAAATTATTCTTTATTCATGTCACTTTCAAGTGAAAAACCAATGCCAGATTCAAAATTATTGGGCAAAAAACCCAAGAAGAGATGCAAGCATTTCCAAAACCACCTCAGGGGAATACCACAAAAATAATTAAATAAAGACAGACACGGAAACAAACACAGCTGAAACTATAAGTATGAACTGATGAAGTTAGAAATTAAACTCCATTCCCTGGAGCCCAGAGGCAGCAGTGGTGACATACCACTGTGTTTCCTTTCGAACCCTTTATGTACAGTATGCCTATGATTGTATACCAGTAATGGCGCACTGCACGTTACAAATGACTTCAACATTCCTAGTTTTATAATCTTTCTCTGTATGTTTAGCATTCGTTTGCTCAGAGGTTGATGTGCTTGCTGCTTCCTGAACAGCTCTTCTTTTCTCCACCCTAGCGACCCGCTTCTTCTCTCCTTTCGTCGGCATCTTTTCTCGTTAAAACTGATTAAGTCAGTGTTTGTGGTGCAATTACTTAGTACGTTTTCACTTACGCTGGCACTTAAGTCTTCAATCTGCCTCAAGAATGATTTAAGATATGAAGAGGTAGGGGAAGTGACAGCGAAGGTGGTAGGGATGAGAACAGCACTTGTATGGATACACCGCACGGCTGCACTGCAATAACTACAATAACATAAAATAAAAGAAAAAAGGAGAATAACCTTGGTGGTCAATCGCCATCCCGAAAGCGGATAGTAGACGTCACATAGTATATGTAGTATTAAATGGCCAAGGTCCAGCTTACTTATCTGAACTTATCATGACTTACAAACCAGAGTGCACATTAAGATCTCAAGATGCCGGTCTGCTTAGGATTCCAAGGATTAATAAAATAACAGTGGGAGGTCGAGCTTTTAGTTACAGGGCCCCTAAACTGTGGAATGGTCTGCCTGCTACTATAAGAGATGCCCCTTCGGTCTGAGCTTTTAAATCCTGGCTGAAGACTCACTACTTCAGTTTAGCATATCCTGACTAGAGCTGCTGATTATATCCATACTGAGTACAGACTGCATCTCTGTTGTTAGTCATTAGCACTAAAACATAAGTAACATGATAGTTATAATTTGATACTAACCCTCACCTATTCTGTTTCTCTTCTCGGTACTCAAATGTGGCACACGGTGCCACAGCCCACCTGCCAAGTTGTTTTGCCTGCCTAAGGTAAAGTAATCCCTGATGGAGGATTGCAGGAATCGTGAGAAAGAGGGGTCCTTTCATCGGATTGGCTGTGTCAGTTGTGGAATGGCCAAATTGGGGAGGCAGCTTGATGGCTGAGGTCTCCAGGACTCTGTTTCTCCAATATTAGCTTCTTTACACTGGCTGCCTGTCAGTTTTCGAATTGATTTTAAAATCTTGTTGCTAATTTTTAAATCGATTTATCCGAATTGTGTGTTTTACACCAGCCATCCAGAGTGCTTAGATGTTAGATGTTCAGTTGTCTCTTGTTGTCCCTCGTACCAAGTGTAAAACTAAGGGGGTCAGGGCCTTTGCAGCTGCTGCTCCTCGCCTGTGGAACTCTTTACCTCATCACATAAAGGAGTCGTCTACAATTGAACTGTTCAAAACGAGATTAAAAACTCATTTCTATTCACTTGCATTCTGTGACCTTCAGTATTACTGATGGTTTCCTCATTGTGATTATGTAACATTACTTCTATTTATTATTTATTTTATTTGTGTTCATTTATTTGATCTCTATTTATGTTATTCATGTTAATTGTATGTTTCTCTTTAATTCTATTATTGTAAAGCACTTTGGCCACAGCATTCCTATGCTGTTTTAAATGCGCTATATAAATAAAGTTGACATTGACTTTGACATTAAACACATCCTAATCATATTATCTGATATCATCTACTTTTAAATTCTGGTCTGTACTTGTAATATTTTTATTTTTATACTGTACTGAGGTTTACTTCTGTTTTGTTCTGTGTATTGTATTGACCCCCTTCTTTTTGACACCCACTGCATGCTCAACCTACCTGGAAAGGGGTCTCTGTTTAAACTGCCTTTCCCAAGGTTTCTTCCATTCTTCCATTTTTTTTACCTACAAGGGTTTTTTGGGAGTTTTTCCTTGTCTTCTTAGAGTGTCAAGGCTTGGGGGCTGTCAAGAGGCAGGGCCTGTTAAAGCCCACTGTGGCACTTCTTGTGTGATTTTGGGTTATACAAAAATAAATTGTATTGTATTGCATATGTGTACCAAATTTCAGGTGAATAGATCAATCGGTTTTCGAGCTACAGGTAATTTAATATCCTGGACAGACAAACAAATAGCCATGGTAGCGTAATATATATAAAGATTTCATTGTTAAAAAAATTAATAAAGCAATGAAATGTCTCTGTCGGGAGACTTTAATTAAGTATGCATATTACAGTTTCTGTTTTCTTAATTTGTCCAGTCCAGTGGAGGATTGTGAGAAACCTGAACAAACATTCTGAATAATCCAGATACCTTCCAATCCATCACAGGGTACAATCCCGAGGATGATGAAAGTAATTCACAAAAAAACAATACAGAGATATCAATAAATCTAATATACACATGTTTACAATGTTGTAGGAAGCCAGAATACAAAATTAACTCAAACACTTGAGAAGTTCAGGTAGAAGGCACAAGCAAACATTAGAATGGATGCTTGTCCACCATGGGGTACACTCACAAAAACTATGACCATGAGGTTGGGAGCTTGCACTGATACAGCACGTTGCTGCACCCACCACACACCAAACCACCTATATTGAGACACGAATGCAGCGGGTGACACCTCAGCACCACACTGCAATAGTGGGAGGTTTTTATGGTGGTTTGTAGTTTTCCCATCAAGTTAGAGGACCTGCTTGCAGGGCTGGATGCAGTTTAACGTCATACTCAAGACGAAATAAATGCTGGTTAAGGGCCTTGCTCAAGGACCTAATGGAGTAGAGTCACTTCTGGTGTAAAAAACAGGGTTAATGTTCATGATGCATTATCTGTTGGAATGACAGAGACATAGCAACCAGACAGACACACAGACTCGTATCCTTTTATTAAGGTGGACGAATTTCACTATGCATCTAAGAGGGGTTAAAATCAACGTAGAGCTCAGCAATAACTTTTGCAGTACACCATCTATTGGAATGTATTTTGTAATGCATGCAGTAATAAAATGCATGTCTAAAAATGGATGTGATGCACCATCTGTTGGAATTACAAATGCAAAGTATTCTATTACAAATGTTTGTGACTCGCCATCTTTTGGAATGATTGAGACATTGCAACAAGATGAACACACAGACAGATACACAGGTACTTGTTCACTATGGCATAGTTTAATACTTACAAATCAACTGAATAATATGTATGTCAATTTTGGTGGAGAACATATAAATATGGAGTCCATCCCATCTGAAACCTGAAAAGACACCCAAGCACGTGTCAGAGCTGAAACAGCTTTTCAAGATGTGTTTTCCTTAGCCACTAGTGAATTATAAATGACATGTTGAATAATCACTGACTGCTTTGTGAGTCACAGTAGAGCCATTACTGCCTCACATGAAGAGCTATATCTTAATGCCACACTCATGAGCACTCCATTGGGGCAAATAAATTAATAAAATAGTAGACACTATGCTTGAGGTTACCACTTAAGACTTTCTTTTAAGAGACAAGATTCAAAGATAAAAATGGAAATGGAAAAAAACGGAGAATAATCAAATAGAAAATAACGAAAAACAACTTGTTAGTTAGCTCTATTTTGTAAGACAACAGAAAATGAACTATTTAGCCAAACTAACCAAGACAGCAGGGAAGAGGAATTAAGATCTCTACTTCAAGCAGGTAAGAATTTAAACATGCAGATAAGTATAGACAGACTCTCTGTCAACTGCAACAATCTTTTAAGACATTAAGCTTTGGTGTAAAATGAAGTGCCTTAAAATGGGCTGAAATTAACAAGGAATTTGAATGGCTATAGAAAAAGACAAGCAACAATGAATGTCGACATTTTAGTGATGGTGTCCGGGTGGTTATTGTAATGCGTCACATTTTAGAAGCAAACCCGCGCATTCGCAGAGAGACACTTTAGAGTTGCCAATCAATCTAACATTCATATGTTGAGGATGTGCAGGCAAGTTGGGGACAGAAATGCTAATGAAGAGAGAACATGCAGATTCTACAGCGACACAGCAGCTTGATCATAATTTGAGTCTTTTAGCTCTTTGTGAACAGTGCAAACCACTTATCGCTGAGTTGCTCATTCATATGTAACACTGCTAGTTATCTTGAGGAGACGTGTCTCATCTGTACAGTAACTGTCTCACACTTCTTGATTTTTAGGTTCATTTCTAGGCCGGAACTACTTAAAACGATGAGTTTGCATGTGTATTTACTCCCAGTGTTTAAATGTTGGCTATTAACTTGACTGCAAAGACCCTGTATTGTGTTTAAATTTCAGTTCTGGCTTTACAAAACCCCTTGAGAAGGTATGTGAAATAAAATTTGGATGAATGAATGGTTCCTTTGTAAGATAAAATGCAAAACCTTTAATGAAGGAACTTTTTGTTCTCTGCGGTGGGCTGGCGCCCTGCCCGGGGTTGGTTTCCTGCCTTGCACCCTGTGTTGGCCGGAATTGGCTCCAGTAGACCCTCGTGACCCTGTGTTAGGATATAGCGGGTTGGGCAATGACTGACTGACTGACTTTTTGTTCTTTATAGTATTTAGTATTTTTTTGCAGTATAGACAAAACTTGTTGCACAACACTAAGATCTGCTTATTTTTGCCAGCTAAATATGGCAGCTTTGAGTAATGAATATACCTTTAAATTTCCATCCATCCATTATTCAGCCCGCTATATCCTAACTACAGGGTCACGGGGGTCTGCTGGAGCCAATCCCAGCCAACACAGGGAGGAAGGCAGGAAACAAACCCTGGACAGGGCACACACACACACCAAGCACACACTAGTGATAATTTAAGACCACCAATGCACCTAACCTGGACGACTTTGGACGGGGAGAACATGAGTTAGTTAAATATCAGGTTCATGCTGACCCAAATATTCTATCCTGAAGGGTTTTTTTAAACTGAACATATTCAATAGTGTTTATCAGAACAAATTTGCCGAAATGCTTTTTGCAGCGAATATGCTGCATTTGTCAGTGACCTTGTTTGCTCAATATTTTCCTGGAAATACTCCAATGTGGCTGCCTTGGGCAAACATTTTTTTTTTATCAGCTCCCCATGACACATTGCAAGGCCAACGTGACATCACAGACTTGTAGCAGCCAACAGTGGATGGGACAGCGCCCAAGTATATAACTCTGATCCTAGAAGTGGACTAAAATTAGCAGAACACCAAACACCATTTGGCCAAAATAATGCATCCAGCATAGTCAGCCATCAGTGACACTTACGAGACCACTGCACCATTATAATCCACTAAAAACTAGTGGAAGTGTATGGGAATGTCATGGCAATGTATGGGCATTTCACTGAATTCAAGGCAAACGGAATTCAGCAAGATTCATTCATCACTAATATCCAGTCATGCGATGTATGAAAACTGTGCCCTTGAGAGGGCACTCATGAGTGGCTCTGAACAGACAAGGAGAACAATTCTATAAAGAAGATAAGTTTTTTTGCAAGTAAAATATAATTAAACAGAAGAATACAGAGTGATGGAGACAAGATACAAATGATGGCCTAACTATAAAAGGTTAACACCCTATGTTTTGGACGGCTGACCTACCACCATTCTGTCTGCTCTGGCCTCTCTTCTTCCTGCCAGGTGAATCTTTTGTCAGCTTTCCTACTGACTCCAACTTCAAACGGCACGTTGTTCGATGGGGCGTTTAAGTTCCTGCATGGAACTGTTTCCATGAAGAGACCAGCTGCCGCATGTGGGGGTCAGAACTCCCCCTAGTGGCCCCATGTTTCCCTCAAATTCTCAACTCCAGGTTACTATTAACACTAGAATTACCAGAGCCTATGTCGGTGGGGGGATGGAATAGCTGGCTGCTTGCAGCCTGAGTTTATCAGCACATTTAGATGACAAAAGACGCTGGTGGAGAGCTGTGAACAGTTTTAAGAAGCGATTTAAGGTGGGATGGATCTACGAGTTTTTTCGTAGGCTCTGGTAATTCTAGTGTTAAAGGGCCAGGTCAGTCCTTCAGTAATCAGAGAAGCATAAGGAGAAGCAGGATGACATATATTAGAGAATAATTCGTCTTGCAGACACATAACGTCACAAGGAATTTCATACATGCTTGCCATCATCCTGGATTTGCACTGGTGTTCTATAAGTCACTTGCTTCAGGGTCCCCTTCACTACATTGGGGTATAATGCCCCCTATTGACTGTTGCCTGTTGTTACTGACAATCATAACATTGCCAGTGGACTTGCCAGAGAGGCATCTTACAGCCTGACTCCCCTTCTGCACTGTGGTGGTGTCTCTGCAATTACAAACCAACTAGGCATCATTCCCCTGCTGTTTAATAGGTTTAGGTTTCAAAAGGTATTCCTCATTATAACACGGTATTTGTTTCTTCATTGATCTGACCAAGATGTACAATGGTAAACACTCCACTGTCATCGTATGATATGAGAAAGGGAGGAAAAAGTCCAACATTCTCTTGTATTAATGATAAAGAACTAACCATTTCCGAGCGAGAATCAGTGCAATCCGCCCTCCTTTAAACCTGGACTTGGAGTTCAGTGCAGCATCCAGAACTACACAATGTGCAACATTCTGCATTTGTTGCTGCTATCCGGTTTGAATTTTGTTTTATAGGCAGTGCAAGACTTTCTCCAAATAGTTTATTGATTTGCCACAACAGAGCACTACCTTGGTTATTGATCAACACATTCCATCCTGCATGTATTTTGATGGGAAAGTAGGTTTATTATTATCCATTCTTGTATTAAACACTTCTTAGTCCGCCTTTTGATAACTGATAGTAAAATATTTTAGTTTGAATCATCCTTTGCATGATTTGACTTTGATCTGGTGTGCTTTAGAGTGGCATTAGTATTATCTTTGACAACACACCATCTGTTATCCATCAGAGAGTTCCGGGTGACTATTGACCAAAAGGTTGACCTTTGCTTAATAGGCTTATTCTTCAAAGCAGTGCAGCTAAATCTCTGACAAAGAAAGAAATGTGACAGTGTCTTACCATTAATGAAAAAAGGGTGACAATGTTAATACCTGTTCACAGCCACGAGAATAAGAAAGGGATGTTTATAGTGTAAAAAAATTCCATGCTATTAAAAAAGAGAAGCCTAAATGCAGTTGTATGGGCTTTGAATTATTCTCCTGAATAAATGCTTATATTAAAATGATTACATATTTTTACAGTAGTTCATTAACAAAGCTCATATGGAATCGGCCTGGTACAAGTTTTATTAAGTGACAGCAGAGTAGCTGGCACTGCTGCCTCACTGATTCAGGCTCAGGGTTTCAAATCCAATACTCGGTCGTTATCTTGTCTTATCTGTGCACTGTTCTCATGTCTGAAGGAGTTTCCTGTCGCTATGGCAGTTTTCCTCCCACATCTCATATATGTGTGATTCTCATATAAATAGTGCTTCTAAATTGGCACTGTGTCCATGAGTCAATATAGAGATGGAGTGGCACCTCATCCAGGGTTTGTTACAGCCTTGCGGCCCATACTACCTGGAGGGTTTCTGGCCCTCATTACCCCGAATTGGACTAAACTTTTTTAAGGGGCTTGGTGTCAGTATTTTAAAAATGGACAGTGTGCTTACCTGGATGGTTTGTAACCAGGAGCGGACTGGCTATTAGGGCATTTGGGCAATGCCTGGTGGGCCGCGGATTCTGATCTGGTCATGGGCCAGCCGTTTCATGAAATAAATTTTAACCGATGCTTACAAGAGCATTGGGCTTGCCTACAAGCTACTGCTAACGCTGCCTGTGTCACAAGTGCAGTGTGAAAGATCATTCTCTGCATTGAAGAGAATCAAAAGCTGCCTGAGAAGCACAACGACGCAAGAATATCTTGAGGCATTCATGTTGATGCCGGTGGAGAAAAGTATCCTAGCCAAACTTGACACTAACAGTATTGTTGATGATGTGGCTGCTAAAAGCAGTGAACTGTGTAAGCTACTAGTATACTAGGGTACTGGCACTTGGACATGACATTGACATTTGACATGCACTCTAATAACGTGTAAGCCGCGTTACTAAATTTTTATTTTTCATTAAATTTTATTTCTCAAAGATGATCCACTGTAGGGCAGCACGGTGGGTAGCGTTGCTGCCTCGCAGTTATGAGTCCTGGGTTTGCTTCCCGGGTTCTCCCTGCATGGAGTCTGCATGTTCTCCCTGTGTCTGCGTGGGTTTCCTCCCACAGTCCAAAGGCATGCAGTTAAGGTGCATTGGCGATCCTAAATTGTCCCTTGTGTGTGTGTCCTTGGTGTGTGTGTGTGTACGCCCTCCGGTGGGCTGGCACCCTGCCCGGGGTTTGTTTCCTGCCTTGCGCCCTGTGTTAGCTGGGATTGGCTCCAGCAGACCCCCCTGACCCTGTAGTTAGGATATACCGGGTTGCATAATGGATGGATGGATGGATGAATGAATGATCCACTGTGGCAACCCCTAACAGGAGCAGCCGAAAGAAGAAGAAAAGAAGATTACATTTTATTTCTAAGCATGTCATCAAATTTTAAGTTGTGTCTAATCAACAGCGTACAGATTAAGTTTGGCAACAGTTTACATAGAGTTCATATCATAGGGTCTCATAGCAAGTAGCAGTCCGCAAAATCACCACAAATTTTAAGAAAATTATAATGAATAATGGGCTGAGTGAGTCGACCTCGTCACCTCACTCGTTGAAGGATGCCTGAGCCAGTTTTGAGACCCATTCCGCTCCTGTTTGTAACAGACTTGGCAATCAAGACTGGTATTTCCATAGAAGTCTATTGACAAATTGGGCCTTAATGCATTTCTAACCTAAATAAAGGAATAGCTTTGTTAGTGAAAGGCATTTGGTGGTATCTCCTCTCCATGGCATCAAATCTCAATCCAGGCATTTTCATGTGTACCACCTGCCTTGAAAAACGAGCCATGACCTCCATCCAAACTGCTGACTGTATTCCTCAATGTGTTGAAGACGTGTTTGAAGACTCTCTTGTTCTGTGAATATCTTTCTAATTGAGTATGGCTTTAATGCTAGGTTCTTTGTAGCCAATCTTGCGTTGTTCTCTTGGGTTTAGACTAATAGTTCTCAGTCTTTATGACCCAGGGTCCCAGTTTTATCTATTTTTGTTTAGTGATGACCCTTTATTAGCAGTACACTTAATGTAAATTAGCCAGCATTCTCCCCTGAAAGGTATATTAACAACAGCAAAATCATATTCAGTATTTAAAAGCAGTGTACATAATTTATGAATTACACAAAACCCACTTACAAAAATAGCTTGGCACATGGGTGTTTAATGGAATCAGATTTAGCATCCATTTTTCTTTTTAACCTGGGCTTGTCTGGGTTTCACATATTTGTGAAATCAGTGGCGAGTGGACAGAGTGCAGAGAGGATTGTTTCATTTTTTGATGGCAGCTGACTCATCTAGAATTTCAGCACGCTCATCTGTTGCATAAGACAAAACAAGCTGTTCTACAATTGTGTATGTTTTCTTATATTTGGCAGTTGATGTGCAACAAGATGACGTCTGGGGTGCCCACTGGCTTGTTGTACAAACACGCTAGACTATTTTTTGTGAAGAGTCAAGATTTTCATTGTGGCATTTGAAAAACAATCTATTAATGTAAGTAGTATGCTTTGTACCCAAATGTCTTTATAGTGTTTAAGGCATCGTCCTTTTGTTTGCTAGTACCACACCGCAGATAATGTGCAACAGCTCTTTCTTGCCATGCTTTGGTTGCATATGTTCTTTTAATATTCCTGTGATTTTCAGGTTTTTAGGATGAAACTTTTGAGGGTGACACAGCATTGGTAGAGTTTGGAATAGATGACGCTATGGGGTGTTTAAAGAACTGTTCCATGTTTGTAGACTTTCTTAACTCTTTCAGGGCTGATGTCGACTTTTGTCAAAACAGGAGTTGACGATGGTTATCGACTGTAAACTTTGGCAAAACCAACCATTATATCTGAGTTGGACTCTCACTGCTAGAAGGAAAGTTAGAATTATTGGTCTGACCGAGATCCCCTGCACTCTCATGAGTAGTAAGGTGTGCACAGCAGCAGAAATGGCATTTGACATCTGGCGAGAGATCAAAGTGAATGCGTAAAGCAAAATACTTTGTGGATGATGTTTAGACCTATTATCTCTGAACTGGACTATGACTTGTCAGACTCAGTTTTTGATACAAGTGATTGAAAAAGAATGTGAGGTGACAGCTTCAGCCGATCGGTCTCCAGCTAGTCGTGGTACTGACAATGTTCTCCAGGGAGGACTGTCACTTAATAATAAGAGGTAGAAACTAGATTGTAATGCACTGAAGACAGCCTGGCAGTAAGCCTACCACACATTCTTGGCAAACTGGCAGCCACAGCATGCAGCAACAGACGTATTATGTTCATTTCTGAGTGAAACTATTGTTACCTGAAAAAAAAATTCAGCCCTCAAAGAGTTAATGAATGTTGTTACATTATGCAGGAGCAACATGTCCCTTTGACTGGGTGCAGAACTGAAATCTGCAATCAGTAGCCCTCTAAAAGATTAAACTGATGGCTAATTGATTTGTTTTTTAAACATAAGCTGACAACCAGTCTAGGGTGCCCAGAAACCCACAGGTTGAGAAACACTCGTTTAGACCTCTTCACTTGAGATGATCAGTTTGGTAACCATGTCCTGTAGGACCCAGACGGATGTTAACTCAGTTATGCTGACCTGTTTTGTAAGTCACTTTGGATAAAGACCTCTACTAAGTAAATAAATGTTAATGTTTTTTCTGCTTTAAAGATGCTGTGTTCTTAAGTCCCCAGCATCATTATTTTCAAAGAGTCAGGACAATAATTGCCCATCGATGCTAGTATGCCACATGCCATTCTTCCTATTAAAAGGCCATGATAGGACAATGATCTTGAGACACACTATTGCTGGAGTACACTGAGATACCTCAATGTTAAGCTCATTAGCTGGGTTCACTGACAAAAGCACGATAGACATATGAGCCCCGACAAAACCGCAATTGACAAATGAGCGCCGACAAACCCGCTAACTGGTTTTCCACAAATGCGCGCCGACAAAATCGCGAGAGAGGCCAAGAGAGTGGGACGCGTACGTGCACATTATGTACACATTATGTGCTAGGTTATAATTGTTATAGCTGCTGCTGGAATAACTCAGTCGAGGGTTGACATAACGCGTCGTATACAAAGCGGAATTACCAGCAGTCAGGCAGCCAGCAAGTCTAAATACGCTCAACTATCAAGATGACTTGCTGAAGTTCTTCCTACATATGCTGGGCGTGATCTTAAGGACTATCTGCGTGCCGTGCTGATGGCATGCCGTGTCTCATAATATTGACTTCTAAAATAAACATTATTATATATGCTTTAAACTAGTAATTCATATTTAATGAAACTTTCGCGATTTTGTCGGCGCGATTTTGACGCTGCATTTTAATCGGTGCTATTTTGTCTGCGCTCATATGTCTATCGCGCAAATGTTGGGTCACACATTAGCTGAATCAGCAACTCAGCGAGATTTATAAGAACTAACTCATTGTTGTTAGGCTGACTGCTTGAAGAATTTGATGAAGCATGGAAAAATGTTGGCTGCAATGTTTGTTTGGACTACTGAATCATTTGAGAAGGATCTGTGAGACCGATAGGAACATTCAAGGGAGGACAAGCAGATAACACAGCATTTTGTCACAGCACTTATGTCATTGCTTCCCACCCTGTACAAAAATGTGGCACTTACTGTGGAACGCTAAGATATACCTTATATCTGGGACAGAAAAGTGTAAAATTAAATAAAATTATTAATAACATTAGTAAACAATTAAAAACTACTCTGTAATTATAAAGTATATGGTGCAAGATGTTTCTGTTTGTTTCAACATTTTCTTTCATGTTTGCTTCATTTCATATTTCATATTATATTTGTCGAGGGCGGCACGGTGGCGCAGTGGTAGCGCTGCTGCCTCGCAGTTAGGAGACCCAGATTCGCTTCCCGGGTCCTCCCTGCGTGGAGTTTGCATGTTCTCCCCGTGTCTGAGTGGGTTTCCTCCGGGCGCTCGGTTTCCTCCCACAATCCAAAGACATGCAGGTTAGGTGGATTGGCGATTCTAAATTGGCCCTAGTGTGTGCTTGGTGTGTGGGTGTGTTTGTGTGAGTCCTGCGGTGGGTTGGCACCCTGCCCAGGATTGGTTCCTGCCTTGTGCCCTGTGTTGGCTGGGATTGGCTCCAGCAGACCCCCGTGACCCTGTATTCGGATTCAGCGGGTTAGAAAATGGATGGATGGATATTATATTTGTCATTACTGTATAGCACCCTAGTCTCCTACATGGAAATTTGCTTAATAAAAATAACCAACACTGAAATGAACTAAATAAATTGAAACAGATTGGATTCTACTCATACCTTCATTCTGATCCCTGTCACTGTCTGCCTCCTTCTGCCAACTGCATGTGGCTTGGAGCGGACTTTGACCTGCCCAGGTTGGACTGGCAGTGGGTCAACTTGGGTGCGGAGTGCCACTTCTTTCTCAGGGCTGAAGTCTACGGGATTCACAAATGAGGATGGAATATACCATGATAATGCAATTCTCAGGCTCACAGCCAGCCATCACCAGCACCTTGATCTCCAGTTTCTTTATTGCTTGTTAGCTGCAGTTTGACACTGTGATGATGCATAAATTAGACCCTTCATTCCACTGTAGAGCATTTTGACCACACATACAGCGTGTCATTTTAAAGTCATAAAGCATCGTATCCTAGGTGCCTTGAAGGATAGCAGAATTTCTCTATTTATTCAACTGTTAACCCATTCGTTTTTGCATAAGATTTTTCCCTTACAGAACTGCCCAAAGCCTGTCTAAGTGAATTGCTGACAGTGTCGGAAGCCTGTGATGTTGATTACAAGATATTGTAATGCACACACAACACAAGCACTTCTTTCAACGTGGAGAAATCTCACATGAACATAACGTCCAAATGGGACTGGACCTGGAATCAAACTCTTGTCCTACAACCTTTCAATTTGTAATAACTAATTATCTGAAAATGTTTTTGGGATATCAGATAGGAAATCACAGACATTAAATAAGGATATCTTAACAATGAATTTTGAAATGCATTTTAAAGTATTTCTACCTTGACTTGCCTTAAAAAAGAATTCTCCTAGCTTCCTTTTAGATTTTTATCTTCAGTCCATCCAGAGTAGATTGTCAATTAATTTTTGATAAAATAACTAATTTTACCATAGCTCCATATGCTCAAAGCATACAATTATTCAACTCAAAATTATATATCGAGCACATCTGTCTCGTCTAAAACTCTCCAAAATGTTTCCAGGGCATGATCCAACCTGCGAACGCTGCAATCAAGTCTCAGCCTCACTGGGTCACATGTTCTGGGCCTGCACCAAATTAACATTATTTTGGACAAACATTTTTAATTACCTTTCAGACAGCCTTGGACTCACAATCCCTTCTAACCCACTAACAGCTGTGTCTGGTGTTCTTCCAGATGGGCTTAAAGTGGAAAAGGACAAATAAACTGTGATTGCTTTCACTACAATATTGGCACGCAGACGTATTTTGCTAAACTGGAAAAATCCTAACTCTCCTCTTTAAAGTCAGTGGGAAACCGATGTTTTATAATATTTGAAATTGGAAAAAATCAAATTCTCAGTTAGAGGATCGGTACAGAATTTATTCAAAACCTGGCAGGATCTAATCAATAATATTTTAGAATAAGCTCTTAAAGTACAGAGGAAGCAATTCTTTCCGCATTTCTTTTTCTTCTCCATTCATCTCTATTGGCCTATTAAACTAATCAATTTAGGTATGTTTACAGGTTTTAAGTTTTACTCCGTTGGCCATGCTCTTTCTTAGGGGTTGTTTTCATGCTATTTTTTTTTGTAAAAATCGATTTATTTGTATTGAATGATTAAAATCTATATAATAAAAGCCCAGCGCAGTGTCCGTGTCCATGTCCGGGTCCATGTTCCTTTTGGCTGTATAGCTGCCCCGTAGAAAAGCCCCAGTCCGTCCCCTCTCAGAATTCCTGCTTACGTTCTTTCCCCTTTGCTTTTATTTTTCCTGTTCCCGAAAATATTTTCAAAACAAAAGTAAAGAAATAGACAGAGCATCACATTAATGTCTTCTCCCCTCTGCCTATTAAATAATCAATAAAATGAAATAAAAAAATCACGAAAGAAACAGAAAACCACAACCTACCCTTACAGCGTCCACCGTGCTTCTGGCGTTACAGCCAAACACGTGGTGTATGCAGGTTATGAGGTGTGATGCTAATTAACGCCCATACTACAACAGATTATATTGTTCATATACTATTAACTATTTACAGGGATCAACTCTTTTGGGGAAGTTCACAACAAAAAAAAAAAAATGTAATTATAAATAACATGTGCACTTGAGTATTTCGAGCCCCGTGTCTGAGTCGGATGGTTCCCCTGGTCACCAATTTGTGTGTTTCACTATGCCTTTCCGTCTTCAGCTACCCATGTGCACTTGTACGGAGGAGACCTTACGGAACAATGCCGAAACGAAACGCAACTAAACCTGCTGCTGCGAGAGAGGGCACATTACAGCGTGATCACAAAGCAAAGAGGCAAAGGCGTGACACTAGATCTTGTAGGTACTGTATATTCCTACCGGAGCCTGTCTTCACACATGGCCAGCTCTATGTCGCCTTCTCCAGAGGAAAAGGTTTTCCAAAAGTGAAAGTAAAAATATTACCTTCCAAAAGTCAAGGGAAATTACTACAAGATACTAATAAATACTTAACACAGAACGTTGTTTACCAAGAAGTACTCGACTCTCTCCACTCAAATGCCACGGGATTTTGTGACTCCACAGACATTACTATGTGCAATGAAAGTGGTGGACGCGATGACACAATGCTGCATGTCACTGACGAAGTTAATGAAGACCACTTAAATGACCTACATTGCTTTGCTCTTCAGAATGAACTACCACTACATACCCCCTCAACAAGCACAGTCCTCAACGGTATCATCCTCCTCTTCCTTACAACCTTTTACACAATGTATACGATTCTCATTAGTCTGCGTCCCACACTTCGTGAATCATGGATTTTGTTTTGAAATTTTGTTTCCCATGCAAAAATCAAAATGTGATGCGATGAAGGACCTAGTTCACGACTGGCAGCCACGTTTAAACAGGGAGTCCTTCAACTGTGGTCATCCAACGCGCAGCGTAGCGCACGCCAAGTTGCTAGTAAAATTAATAAAATTTTTAAAAATAAATAAATAACTAATTCTACCGATTTACTGTTTCTAATTGTACAGTATATGATATTAAAGTAGGAACTTAAAGCTGTAGGGCAGGGGTAGGGAAGTGTCCTGTCTGGTCTGTTACTACCTGAATGAAAATTGAAAATGAACTAAAATTCCTGGCAGCACATTTTTTTTTAATTTTATTGATTTTATTAAAATCAAATAACATTCCATACAAATAATTGAAGTTTTACAAAAAAAAAAGAAAAAACAAAAAGGTTCAAAACAAATCAATCTCCAGGGAGCCAGGCCAGCAGAGTAAAACTGCAAGCTAGTAAAAAAATAAGTACATAGATAAATTAATAACTGAATAAAAAAATGGAGTAAAAGATGGGAGAGAACCTGCTTTCTCAGTTTAAATGCTTATTCTAAAATGTTATTGTTTAGATCCTGCCAGGTTTTTAAAAATCTCTGCACAGATCCTCTAAGTGAGAATTTGATTTTTTCCAGTTTCAAATGGTATATAACATCAGTTACCCACTGACTAGAATAGGAGAGCTAGGATTCGTCCAGTTGAGCAGTCACACTGCATCCCCTTCTTTTTTATGTGCTGTTGTCCTAATGTAACTCATTCTCCCATATTAAAACATAACTAGCAGCAGCACTTAGTGTTGCCTGAGTAAGTAATTTTAAGGCAGAACTATCTAAATAGGGAGATCTAAAAATGGGAGAGACAAAATATGATCAATATTCGGAAGAAATTACCGTCCATAAAACTCACTGTTGTATAAAAAGAACACCACCTTACCCAGGTAACCCCAGGTATTTCTTAAAATGTATCCTCCCAGAGACAAATTAAATCAATGTATTGTATTTCAGGACTCAAAATCTGGGGAAAGGCACTGTCATTACAAGTCAGGAGAGCAAAAAAAAAGGTACCCCAGGGTTCCAAAGTAGTATATGTCTCTTCCTAAAAAGGTACGTTATGTGTGCAAATGTTTGTTGAGATTGGGCCAAGGGTGTGGAATAAAGGAGAAACACACACACACACACATTGAGCTTCATATATTAGATTTGTCAATTAGTTGTGTCTCTGATGGAAACTCATCTAAAGACTTGAGTAACAATATTTACAATTAAATCATTTGAGTCAATGATTTTGCAGTGTTGTTGTGCATTCTCTGCTATTATCAGGAATTTTCATTTTACAATTCGCAGGTTGAGGGGTTTAATAATGTACTTTTCATCTAAGTATAATTCACACTGCCTACTAACAAAATGATCAATCCCTAAAGCTTGCTTAAAGAACAAAATGCCACTATACCTCTACTGTAGTATTTGTGTCCCATAATTATTTTGCAAATTTCAAAACTAGTGGTGATACTAAACATAACACAAATCACACAATTGTTGGTGCCATCATTTCACATCTACCAGTCATTTGAACAGTTTACGATCAGAAGCTTCATTCGAAACATTAATTACTTACAGCTCTGTTACCTGCAGGGGGTGCTCTTGGGACATACCAGAATCAAAAATATGTCCCAGAGAATCTATATATTAAAAAAAACTGTATGTTTATTAACAAAAATAAAGTAATTAAATAAATAAATAAAATGCAGGAATAGGTGACACTAAATGATTTAAAGAATATCACATTAATACTACAAAAAAGAGGACTAGAGCCTCTGTGTGCCTACCTAAACAGTTCGACTTTGGGTCTTCAATGGACTAACACATTTTTGATAGTCCTGAATGAGTAATGAACCACTTTTCTGAATGATGTCTCTGAGCATATGTGCCATTTGTCAGCCAGAATATGACCCCTCGGACCCGGTAGCTCAAAATTGAATCATTCAATATACTTTAAATTCTGTAGTTCTAAACACTGAAAAATTCTAGGACCCTTTTGATTTTCATCAGAATTGTTCCATTAAATATCCCACAACAAAGATGATGACTTTGTGCATTTGTAGACATCTGTGTTGAAACAGCACAATTTCAAAAGGAGAATGCTTTTTTCTTTCAACAAGATAAGGTTCTTTCACTTAATTCCACATCATAAATCACCAGTCTGACTCATTTCTTTCTTAGATGTTGTAGAATTTAACCTTGAATTACAATATAGCTTGTATTCAGAAGACTCATTAAGGGAAAATGAAAGACATCTTACCTGCTTGTTCATCATAATGTAAATTACAGGATTAATGACAGTGCTGCTCTTAGCTAGGATGGAGGGAACAACACTTGCAACTGGTGAGATTATGCCAGGTCTGCCAAATGTTGCAAGCAAGGCCACTACACCATACGGCGTCCAGCATATCAAGTAACAGGCAACTGTAGTAATCACCATGAATAAAATGTGGAATTCCCTTCTTCTGGCTGCTGATCTCCTGATTTTTCCAACCTAAAAAAAAAATTCAGAAATTTCTGACATGTTCTGCACACAAGTGAATGAAATATACAAATATGACAAAGAAAACTTTCAAGAAACACAAAAACTGTGAATGAATAAAAGAGGATTTCCATTTGAATGGCACGGTGGCGCAGTGGTGGCACTGCTGCCTCGCAGTTAGGAGACCCGGGTTCGCTTCCTGGGTACTCCCTGCGTGGAGTTTGCATGTTCTCCCTGTGTCTGCATTGGTTTCCTCCCACAGTCCGAAGACATGCAGGCTAGGTGGATTGGTGATTCTAAGATTGGCTCCGGCAGACCCCTGTGTTCGGATTAAGCGGGTTGGAAAATGGATGGATGGAAAACTACTGACTTGTGCTCCAGGCTATAAAATATGCAAGGTATGGAGTCATGAAAATGAATTACTTGCTCAATACAATTTCACATATATAGGAATATAGTAGAATATGATTATTCACCTTAGTTACCTGGCTTTTTAAAAATATTGTAACCCTAATCTGACACAAGTACTCACAAATAAAATCATTTACTTGAGTCAATACAAATGGAGACATTAAGTTGGTATGGTTGCGAATCCCATTTGAATCACATCTGCAATTCTAGTTAGTGCATACATGTAAAATATTTGAATCTGAGAATCTTTGTGAAATAAACCATTTGGACTCTCTGACGTTCAGTGTTACCATAACAAAGCAACCATGTTAAACAAGTTAACAAAATTAAAAACGTCTCAAAAGCGTTACGATGCCTTAGAGTAAGGTACATATTTCAGGAATCTTCAAGAATTTACAAACAATTGTAGGAGGATAAATTGCCGTTTTTATTGTTTTATCAGTTTTCAAAACCTACATAGCCATGAGGTACATCAACAGCCACAAATGGAAGGCAAATCCAAGATATTGTGCTGATTCAGAGAATATCATAACCTCTACTTAAACTGAGGAAAAGAAAAAGAAAGAAAAAAGAATTGATAAAAGCCTCATAGTCTAAAGAAGCATTTACTTTTCCTAGCAGCACATTGATTATTAATTATAACATAACATACAGTCCAGTCCACTCACAGTGGATGGACAGTGACACAATTTGCGTGATTTTGGCTCTGTACACCACCACAATGGATTTGAAACAAAGCAAAGATGTGATTGAAGTGTAGACTTTCAGCTTTATTCAAGAGGTTTAACAAAAATATTGTATGAGCTGTGTGATGTATGGCCAGCTGTTCATCCCGGCCAATACCCCCACGCGCCAGGTGGAGCCCTCCCTGCAGTATGGAGGTGCCCCGAAGACCAGCAGGGAATTATGGACATTGGAGTCTTTATTCACAGCCCTGCTGGATACCACGGGGGCCGCCAGGAGTCGCTGCAGGGAGGCCCAGAGACTATTTGCCTTATGCCCAGGAAGTACGTCATAGTCACATGGACAAAGAGAACGATGTGCTTCCTGGGTGAAGAAAAAAGGATTTTTATCTGACCCGGAAGTGTTCCAGGTCACATGGACAGAGAGGGTGAAACGCTTCCGGGTTGAGCAGTATAAAGGACTGTGGGAAATCCCAGACAGACGAGCTGAGTTGGGAGGCAGGGTGGCTAAGCGTCTGGGAGTGGAGGATTGGTTATTGGATTATTGTATTGTTTATTGAGAATTGTGGAGAGGAGCATGCTTTGTGCACATTATTATTATAGTAAATAATAATTGGACTTTTTATCTGGTGTCTGACGTGTGGTCTGAGGGTACAAGGGTACGAGAAAAACCCTAATCTGTCACAGCTGTTTAGAAAATACAGACATTTTTATACATGGCCCCCCTATTTTCAGGGACTCAAAAGTATTTGGACAAACTAACATAATCATAAATATAATGGTCATTTTCAATGTTTGGTTGAAAATGTTTGGTGCCTGAAGTCTGGAACCCATAGCCATCTCCAAGTGCTGGGTTTCCACCTTACTGATGCTTTGCAAGGCCTATACTACATCTGTCTTCAGGTGCTGCTTGTTTGTTGGACTTTCAGCCTTTGGTTTTGACTTCAGTAAGTGAAATGCATGTCAAATTGGGTTGAGGTCAGTTGATTGACTTGGCCATTGAAGAATATTCCACTTCTTTGTCTTAAAAATCACTCGGTTTGCTGTCACAGTATGCTTCGGGTCATTGTCCATCTGTACTACGAAGCGTCATCCTATCAGGTTTACGGCATTTGGCTGAATATCAGCAGATAGTATAGCCCAATAAACTTAAGAATTCATCCTGTAAAATCAACGATAAACACCAGTGACTGACTTCCATTCACAGTCGGGCATGATTATGCCATAAAGCTACTTCAACAAGGCTTCATGGTATTCATTGGATCACCAGCCACTTCTTCTTGTGGCGAGTGCCCTCTTCTACGCGGTGGTGTGCTGGGGAGGCAGTATAAAGAAGGACGCCTCACGCCTGGACAAACTGGTGAGGAAGGCAGGCTCTATTGTAGGCACGGAGCTGGACAGTTTGACATCCGTAGCAGAGCAACAGGCGCTGAGCAGGCTCCTGTCAATCATGGAGAATCCACTGCGTCCACTAAACAGTATCATCTCCAGACAGAGGGGCAGCTTCAGCGACAGACTGCTGTCACAGTCCTGATCCACTGACAGACTGAGGTGACCCACACTATGCGACTCTTCAGTTCCACCCAGGGGGGTAAACGTTAACATTATACAAAGTTATTGTCTGTTTTACCTGCATTTTTATCACTCTTTCATTTATTATATTTAATAATATAATATTTTATTCAACTAAGAAAAAGAAAATGCTGTTTCAGGTTGGAAATTCACCCTAATTTTCCTGCCTCATTTTTTCACTTACTATGCTTTTCAATCAGTGATTCATAAATGAGAGGTAACTGGATAATATTTTCTTGTCTATCTTATATTACCATTATTCGGTTCTTTGATTTAGATAATGAAACTGCCACTACAAAATATTTCAATGGCAATATTCAGTAGCACAGGTGCAAAAAATACTTGTTTTTCATAATATTTTATAGTATAAAATTATATGAACTGTAGCACAGAATTGAAAATGGTTCTACATCTCTGGCATACATTTCATTAATTGAACGCTTCAGACAAGGATAGACAGAAAATTAATTTAAGTCTCTCACAGTGGGTATGCATATGACAACATTAGTTACAGACCTACCACATTAAATTGGACTTTTCCCGCTGTGATGTTAAGTTAGTAACACATCAGATAAAGAAGAAAGAGAAATAGAATTTTTATAATGAATAATTTCATATCACTATCATAAAAGATACAGTAAGCATAAATGAAAATCTTCACTCTTCTTTCTGGATTAGATCAGGAGATCAGGTCTTAGCTGGCGCCTAAAGATAATTAATAATATACATGTGCTGGCGAATCTTCTAATTACTGCTGCAACAAGAGGTAAACAAAATGCATTAGCAGGTGGTGCTACCCTACTGGCCATGAAACTAAACAAAAAAGGGGAGCTACCACCGCAATACAACAGAGAGGCCGACAAGAACTGCTTAACCCACATGACAGTCGGGAAGAAAACTGATTGACAAGAAATCTATTACATACCAGCATCTACTTCCTGAAAACTGAACAAAAGAGTTTAAAGCTTTGCAAAAAGCTCTTGGTTCCTTATGTGAAAAATGATAATTACAGCGGCATTGGTCAGTACATGTTAGATGAACGCAGCACTAACAGGATTATTATTATTATTAGGTTCTGGGACCTGGAAACCCTAAATTGGACTATGCAGGTATGACATAGGCATGTATGCATTATTAGTAGTATTTGTTTCCTCTTTTTTAGAAGATTGCAACATTTGTAATGAGAACAGTTCATTCAAGCCAATAAAGCTCACCAATCTCCATTCCCAAGTTTAAAAAATCTTCGACTGATCTACTCATACACCTCTCCAATACATTTGTGCCGATCCATTTCAAACAGAATCAGTCACATTGGACAGGACCCATCTCTTCCAGAAGAAGTCACAAAAGCTCATGAACCTGTTCCCTCTGTCCTGTACCAATATTTGAGCCAAATATTAAACCTGCTGATCTTGTCATTCTTAGCTGTACGTGTGCATGTCGCAGACAGAGCTCCAGTGAAGAGCAAAAGTCAGCTTTGCAACTTAGTTTGCCACTTAACTGTTTAAATTTGGACTTCAGAGCTGTCAGTATGTCCTTACTTGTGTCATTTATTCCAACATGAACAATGGCAATTGGATCTGCCTCCACTCTGGTCAGGAGTCCATCGAGCCTTACAGGAAGGTCTCCTACATGTGCACTAGTAAGGTTAGCACACAGCACAAGAGTCTTTGTTCTCTGAGCAAACCTTCTGTTTCAGTCCATAAAATTAGTATCCATTTGTGTCTTTCTATACAGGGAAATTCACTTAACCAATTTAGTAATAACTGACATGAAGCTGGTTAATTAAGTTATTTACTTACTCTCCGGCTACTTCTGATTCACAGAGCTATGCCTGCATACATACTACATAGGTATTACAATACAAAAAACACTATAAATTATTTATTAATTTATCCATAATCATAACCTACTCTATCGCATACATCAGGGGTGCCCACACTTTTTCGTCTTGCGAGCTACTTTTAAAATGACCAGGTCAAAATGATCTACCGACATTAAAAATGCTATATATATACAGTATATATATATATATAATTCTATTCTATTCTTACTCCACTACATTGGGCAACACTCAACTTGTTACTTTTTTTCCATTAGATAAAGTCTGACAGACTGCTCTGTGTAGCGTATGCTGTCAAGTTGCACACACGCCTTCCATTGTGTCTCCAGCTCTGACGCGAGGTTTTGAATGTTCCCCAAATCAAGGCGCTGCAGTTTTGAGGACAGATGTTGCATTTTTCATTTGAAAGCATTAACTGAGCTAATCATATTGACCATGGTTTTCTCGTTTCCTTGCAGCTGTAAATTAAGCTCATTCAACATGTTGGTCAGATCGGAAAAAAAAATGCCAATTGATCGTTATTAAGTTGCTTGTATTCTGCATGTTTAATGACAAGGAGAAACTCCTTTTTCTCCAGGCAGGGGTCTTGAAATCTCAGCAGGAATTTCTCCCTAGCCATCTGTCTCAACGAAGGCATCTTTTATCATCTCTCCATCTTGGAAGGACTTCTTATGCTTAATGATCGAGTGACTCACCCAGAATTATGTTTCGGTGTGTCTGCCTTTGCTTTTGAATTCAGCCGAGTAAAAAATGACGGCTGTCCGATTAACTGTGATTTTAGTTCCCTCTCCTTTCTCTTTCTCAGATCGCTTTTCGGAAGGAAGTCAGTTTTGTAGTTTTTATGAACAGTTAGATTGACAGATCAGACAAACGCACTTTGATTGTGACATTGTGAGAGAAAAAAATCCTCTTCCAATTCCACATCCAGCCCATACCCTCCCCAAACAATTTTTTTTTTAAATCCCTTGTTTAGTCGATATAAATTGGAAGGCTAACTAGATCACTTAGATAGAAGGAGTTTTGCAGTACCTTGCGCATTTGATCATGCGTACGGGAAGACCAGTGTGTTAGAAGAAAAGAGATCTCAGACTGGCCGCCCTGTATGTCAATCAAGAGGCAAATGCCATAGGGAAGATATATGATAGACTAACATTTAAAAAAAATGTTTTTTGAATGCAACGCGATCTACCTGCACTACCTTTCCGATCTACCGGTCAATTGCGAGCGACATATTGGGCACCCATGCATCTTTACTGATTCTGCGATTTTAGGTATTTAGAATGTTAAGGTTTGGTGGATATCTTGCTTATTTTGTCTGTTTTAGAATAATTATTGTTGATTGTTTTGTTTATATTTTTCCACCCATTTTGATTAACGTGACCACCATTAAGTACATGACCATTCAATCTCCATTACCAAATATTAACAGTAAAATGGCCTGTAATGAAGACCTCAATGACTTTAAACGTAGCACATTCATAGTATGCCACCTTTGCTGCAAGTTAGTATGTGATATTTCTGCACTGCCCTGGTCAGCTGTGTGTGTCATAATTGTGAAATAAAAGCATCCAGGAGCAACAACAGTTCAGCCACAAAGTGATAGGCAATGCAAACTCACTGAGCAGGACCAATGAGTGTGGTAAAGCATGTACAAATCACCAGTTCAAGCTCATACAGGTCTGATGGTAGGGTCTCCACAAATGTCTAGCCATATAATTTATTTTAGTTATTGTGATGGAAGAAATTTTAACACTAATGATTTTAAAAGCATTTTAAAGTTTGACAGCACACATTTGAAGAATGCTTTCCCACATGCTATAAATTAAAAAAATCTGAATTAAAAATTAGTGTTCACACAGTAAAGGTATCTCCATTTGACTTTACCTAAAGTGCAGTGGAATCATTACTCAAATTCTGTATACTAAAAGTGATATAATAAATAGCAAATATGAACAATTATAATGTGAATAATGTTAAATATAATGTGAATAAATGACCATTGCAATAGAACCTCATTATTGAATTCAACCTGTATCAAAACCTTACCACTGAGTCTAACAGGTTTTTTAGTTATATGAGCATATGGAGTTTAATATATGAAAGTTAAATGAATAGTACAAAATTAATCAGGTACAAAAATATTTAAAGAAATATCGAGTCTTCCAACTGCACACTGTTTTAGGTACACTCACGTAATATTGATTTAGTCTCCAGTTTGAATTCAGAATAGACCACAGGATCACAGACTCAACAAGATAGGAAACACGGCACAAAGTATTTGTTTAGTATCAACTCCAAAGTGATCCACTCCCCCTGCAAATTTGCTGCTTAAAGATTTCAACCTCAAATATTTTGTTCCATTAAATTCCAAAGGTACTGAAGTTCCTGAAATTCCAGGATTTTCCATAGGCTAATGGCATGAAACATCATCCTATTGGAAAGAAAAAAAACGTAGATGGGTAAAGAGCTCCCATGAAGTGGTTAACTTAATTGGCAATGGTGTGAGGAGAGCCAAAAATACTCATGCAAAAGTTCAGAATTCTAACAAAAATAGACCAGAAATAAATAGAAAAATAATACAACCAAGGAATAGTCAAAAAAATAAAGATATTGTGGCCTGCAGGGGGCACACCTGCTGCCCAAACCCAACACATGCAGACAACAGACACAAGTTTTTCATACAACAGTCATTTTTTTACCAGGGGAAACACTTTTCAATCATTCCCCTCGGCAGCATAGTACAAAAGCACAAAGAAACATAATACTTTGTTTTCTTTCTCTTTCTCTCTCTCTTGTTCCTCTTCACCTCCATTCCTCCTCCAGCAAGCTTTGTCTTCTCCTTCCTGACTCTGGCTCCTGGAGTAGTGACTGCTGGCAACTGAGAATATACCAGGTGGCTCGTTAGGGAGGTCTGGAATCACTCCTAGTTGTGGGGAAAACCCAAAGTTGGGCTCTGCAGCTCCCCATGGCGGCTGCTACAGAACCCAACAGGGCTACAGCGAACTCCAACTCCCAGCTTACCCTGCGGGAATCTATGGTGCCATAGGTACCCGGGGGGCTGCCCTCTAGCTTTCCTGGGAGGTAATGCCCTGAGCCCACTCTCTCCCCCAGTCATACCACAATAAACACATCTGAGCCAGACAAGGGTCCTGGCCGTACGCAACAATGTATAAACATGAGGGTTAAAAAAACATGGTGCTGCATTCATAGCAACCATCAGAAGGATTCTCTTGTTTTGTTAAATCTTTTGTCACATTTTTCTTTATATATTGTGATGGACAGCCATGGTCACTGCCTGGGCAGGACACCAGCAAGGTGGAAGAACCAGGGGAAAGGGCACTGATGAGGCAATACCTTCCCTGGGACACTAGAGGGCATCCCTCTTGGGTGGCTGTGGCACCACGGATTTCTTCAGGGCATGTCGGGAACTGGAGTTTGGTGAAGCCCTGTTGGGTTCTGTGGGGGCGGCTGGGGAAACTGCAGAGCCCTGTTGAAGACCTTCAGTGCACCTGGGAGTGATTCCAGGTAATAGTGATGAGCCACCTGGAACACTCCTGGGACCTGAATGATAGGACCCACCACACTCCATTGGGGGCCAGAGTCAGGAGGAAGGAGACAAAGCCTGAAGAGGAGTGGTTGTGGATGGACTGGCAGCAAGGAAGGGAATGGACTGTATATTGCAGTGTTGGTAATGTGTGCACAAACTGTAAATATACATGGGTGTTGAGTGAACCTGTGTCCTGACTGTCTGTGTCTAGGGGTTAGGGTGGCAGTACGCCCCCTAGTGGCTTAAAACATATATATATATATATATATATATATATATATATATATATATATATATATATATATATATATATATATCCATCCATCCATCCATTCTCTTCCGCTTATCCTGGGTCGGGTCGCGGTGGCAGCAGCTTGAGCAGAGATGCCCAGACTTCCCTTTTCCTGGCCACTTCTTCCAGCTCTTCTGGGAGAATCCCAAGGCGCTCCCAGGCCAGCTGGGAGACAAAGTCCCTCCAGCGTGTCCTAGGTCTTCCCCGGGGCCTCCTCCCGGTTGGACGTGCCCGGAACATCTCACCAGGGAGGCGTCCAGGTGGCATCCTGATCAGATGCCCAAGCCACCTTATCTGACTCCTCTCGATGCGGAGGAGTAGCGGCGCTACTCTGAGCCCCTCCCGGATGACTGAGCTTCTCACCCTATCTTTAAGGAAAAGCCCAGACACCCTGCGGAGGAAACTCTCCCCCAACCCTGAGAGGGCACTCCACCCTTTTCCGGCTGAGGACCATGGTCTAGGATTTGGAGGTGCTGATTCTCATCCCAGCCGCTTCACACTCAGCTGCGAACTGATCCAGAGAGAGCTGAAGATCACGGCCTGATGAAGCAAACAGGACAACATCATCTGCAAAAAGCAGTGACCCAATCCTGAGTCCACCAAACCAGACCCCTTCAACATCCTGACTGCGCCTAGAAATTCTGTCCATAAAAGTTATGAACAGAATCGGTTACAAAGGGCAACCCTGGCGGAGTCCAACTCTCACTGGAAATGGGCTTGACTTACTGCCGACAATGCAGACCAAGCTCTGACACCGGTTGTACAGGGACTGAACAGCTTCTTATCGGGGGTCCGGTACCCCATACTCCCGGAGCACCTCCCACAGGATTCCCAGGGGCACACAGTCGAATGCCTTTTCCAAGTCCATAAAACACATGTAGAATGGCTGGGCAAACTCCCATGCACCCTCCAGGACTCATAAGGGTGTAGAGCTGGTCCACTGTTCCGCGACCAGGATGAAAACCACACTGTTCCTCCTGAATCGGTTCGACTATCCGATGGACCCTCCTCTCCAGAACCCCCGAATAGACTTTTCCAGGGAGGCTGAGGAGTGTGATCCCTCTGTAGTTGGAACATACCCTCTGGCCCTTCTTTTTAAAGAGGGGGACCACCACCTCGGTCTTCCAATCCAGAGGCACTGTCCCCAATGCCCATGCGATGTTGCAGAGATGTGCCAACCAAGACAGTCCTACAACATCCAGAGCCTTGAGGAACTCCGGGCGTATCTCATCCACCCCCGGGGCCCTGCCACCCAGGAGTTTTTTGACCACCTCGGTGACCTCAGTCCCAGAGATGGGACAGCCCGCCTCAGAGTCCCCAGGCTCTGCTTCCTCATTGGAAGGCATGTTAGTGGAATTGAGGAGGTCTTCGAAGTACTCCCCCCACCGACCCACAACGTCCCGAGTCGAGGTCAGCAGCGCACCATCCCCACCATATACGGTGTTGACACTGCACTGCTCCCCCCTCCTGAGACTCCTCGAAGAGGAGAAAGTCGTTCTCCATGGCCTCCCCAAACTCCTTCCATGCCCGAGTTTTTGCCTCAGCAACCACCGAAGCCGCATTCTGCTTGGCCTGCAGGTACCTATCAGCTACCTGTAGAGACCCACAGGACAAAAAGGTCCTATAGGACTCCTTTTTCAGCTTGACGGCATCCCTCACTGCCGGTGTCCACCAACGGGTTCGGGATTGCCGCCACAACAGGCACCGACCACCTAACGGCCACAGCTCCGGTCAGCCGCCTCAACAATAGAGGGACGGAACATGGCCCATTCGGACTCAATGTCCCCCACCTCCCTCGGGATGTGGTCGAAGTTCTGCCGAAGGTGGAAATTGAAGCTACTTCTGACAGGGGACTCTGCCAGCTGTTCCCAGCAGACCCTCACAACACATTTGGGCCTACCAGGCCTGACCAGAATCTTCCCCCATCATCGAAGCCAACTCACCACCAGATGGTGATCAGTTGACAGCTCCGCCCCTCTTTTCACCTGAGTGTCCAAGACATGTGGCTGCAAGTCCGATGACACGACCACAAAGTCGATCATCGAACTGAGGCCTAGGGTGTCCTGGTGCCAAGTGCACATATGAGCACCCCTATGCTTGAACATGGTGTTTGTTATGGACAATCCGAGACAAGCACAGAAGTCCAATAACAAAACATCGCTTGAGTTCAGATGAGGGGGGCCATTCCTCCCAATCACGCCCTTCCAGGTCTCACTGTCATTGCCCACGTGAGCATTGAAGAACGAGGGAGTCCCCAGAAGGTATGCCCTCTAACACCCCCTCCAGAGACTCCAAAAAGGGTGGATACTCCAAATTGCTGTTCGGCACATACGCACAAACAACAGTCAGGACCCATCCCCCCACCCGAAGACGGTGGGAGGCCACCCTCTCGTCCACTGGGGTAAACCCCAATGCATAAGCTTCAAGTCGGGGGCAATAAGTATGCCCACACCTGATCGGCACCTCTCACCGGGGGCAACTCCAAAGTGGTAGAGAGTCCAGCCCCTCTCAAGGAGATTGGTTCCAGAGTCCAAGCTGTGCGTCGAGGTGAGTCCGACTATATCTAGCCGGAACCTCTCGACCTTGCACACTAGCTCAGGCTTCTTCCCCTTCAGAGAGGTGACATTTCACGTCCCAAGAGCCAGTTTCTGTAGCCGAGGATCAGACCGCCAAGGTCTCCACCTTCGGCCACCACCCAAACTCATACTGCACCCAACCTCATTGGCCCCTCCCATAGATGGTGAGCCCATGGGAAGGAGGACCTACGTTACCTCTTCGGGCTGTGCCCGGGCGAGCCCCATGGGTGCAGGCTCGGTCACCAGGCGCTCGCCATCGAGCCCCACCTCCAGACCTGGCTCCAGAGGGGGGCCCCGGTGACCCACGTCCGGGCAAGGGAAAACGTCGTCCTAAGTTTTAGCTCATCATTGGAGGTCTGTTGAGCCGCTCTTTGTCTCATCCCTCACCTAGGATCAGTTTGCCTTGGGAGACCCCACCAGGAGCATAGAGCCCCGGACAACATAGCTCCTAGGATCATTGGGACATGCAAACCTCTCCACCCCGATAAGGTGATGGTTCAAGGAGGGGTATATAAATATAAATATAAATTATAAATATAAATATATAAAGTATATAAATATAAATTTATATATATATATATATATATATATATATATAAATGCCATCCTAACTTATTTAGATAACTTTATCTGCACAAAATGACACTTTCATCCTTTGAACAGTCACTACCATGTGAACAGTAGGTGGACCTGTTAAAGTCTCTTTTCAGTGATTCTGCTTTGGTTTAACAATTAAAAAGCATAACCCAGCACACAACAAAAATAATTGGCTTCTACTCTCAATATATCTTTCCTGATTTTAAGCCAAGTTTATAATGCTTCTTACTTTATTTAATCTTCCTTTCTGACAACCCTTTCATGTGACTCACAATTTGTAGTTAATTCAATGGTAAATGTATATCCCTAAGGAGAAGTGGAATTATAAAATGTGAAAGATTGTAACCTCATATTCATCTTCTTTAACCAGTTCCTTTAAAATGACAGGTGCTTTGATTGGCCATATTTTTCACTCCAGCTATACAAAGAAAACTGGAGGTGTGGGAGTCCTAATACATAAAACAATGTCATTTAAAGCATCAAGCATAGTATCTGATCCTGAAGGGAAATGCAGACACAGTTTGTTATGAATCATAATTTACTGGACCAATGTAGATTGTGAAATTCAAACTCAAGATATTATTCTTTTTTCTCACTAGTACATCATGGTTACTCAACTGATTACTGTACTTGTTTATCAATAATAATTTATTGCCCAATATCAAACCTTGTAAGTACGACCCTATTGTTATCTTTGATGTTGCCCCTCTGATCTTGAAAGCTTGAATCACTATGCCCCTGTATACTTATTTCCTAGCTGGTGTCTTAACCATGTTTAGCAGATGATATCTTTACAAAATTCACCTCCATACAAATTGATTCATTTTTATAGACAAATGCATCCTCAGAGGTCTTTGCAGGATTACTCTGGGTGTTTTTGTGTCAAATTGGGGACCGAGAAGACATCACAGTTAATCAGCAGAATTACCAGAATAGATCAAGAATATGCCAGGTGTACAAATGAAGCACTTTATAGGAAAAGACAGGTTCAACATCAGAATTTAACCTCTTGATAATTAAAGAAACATTTTAAAATCACAACAGCTTTACTATGAACATGGAGAGAAGGCTAATGAGATCTTAGCTCAACAAATCCACATGCGGTAAGTCTGCAATGCAATAAGATAAATTACCAGATGGAGATAAAATCATTGATCATAAAATATAACCCACACATTTAGGAAGTACTTTAAGTCCTTATATTCTACTTAGTTTAAAGAAAATAAAACGCAATCTAAGGAATTTTATGACACAACACAAATACCACATCTAAATACTCTTAGTGTAGAGGAACTGGGCAAACCTCTGTCACTCTCAGAATTACCAGATGCTATAAATTCAGTCAAGTGTGGGAAAGCAGCAGGCTCCGATGGGTATCGACTGGAATTTTATAAAACAATTTGCGCAAAGTTAGCTGCACTGTTATTTCAAAATTTATAGAAGCTAGAGTCAACAAAATTCTACCTCAAACCTTTCACCAAGCATTAATTACTGTCTTTGCAAAGAAAAACAAGAACTTATTACAATATGTATCATACAGACCATTTTAAACCAGAATAATAATGTTAAGATACTCTCCAACATTCTAGGTAAAAGGATTGAGAAAGAACTTTCTTCTGTAATATCACAAGACCAAACTGGTGTTATTAAAGGCAGACACTTAACTTCAATCTTTTGCTGTCTGTTTAATGTAACATACTCACCCATAAAATCTAACACACCATATATCTTGTTATCTTTAGATGCAGAAAAAGCCTTTGACAGAGTTGAACAGAAGTACCTATTCACTACATTGCACAAATATGGATTTGACTCAGATATATGTACATGAATAAAACTGCTTTATACCCGTCCAGAAGTCTCTATCTGTATTAACAACATTATCTCAAACTATTTCAAACTTGAACGTGGTACGCGACAAGGATACCCTCTATCACCATTTCTTTTTTCAATTACCATTGCATTTCATAATGCACTGCAGACAATGGGGATTATCAGAACATGTCTTGAACAGAAAGTATCACTGTATGTAGATGATAAGGTAGTGTATATATCAAACCCACGAATATTTTTACCAGTAGTAAAGTAATTATTTGGAATTTGAAACATCCACACATTCAAAAAGTGACTCTATGAAGATCTAAAGCAAAAGATGGCATGGCACTACCTAACTTTCAATTTTATCCATAGGTAGCAAATATACAATTTATAAAGTCTTGGAAATTGATACAAACTGATGAATATACAGTACACCAGCCTAGTCTGCAATACAAATAAAATCTTGCTGTACTTCTTTATATGCTCTGCTTTGTTTCCCAGTAAATACTAATTATCATCAATATACCAATAATCCAATTGTCAAACAATCACTCTAAATTTGGAACTAATGCAAGTAGCATTTCAAGGAGGAGATGCTTTTATCTGTTGTACCTTTTTCAATCCTCTAAAGCCTACACAGCATTTAATCTTTGGAAAATGTCCAGAATTAAAACACTTGGAGATTTGTATATAAATAATGTGTATGAAACAATTATGCTTCACTTTTAACCCCCAGCATCACAATATTTCTACTACTTTCAAATCAGAAGTTTTGATAAAAAGAATCCACACACTTTTCCTCACGTCCCACCCATTTCTATTCCAGAAGAGATACTGATCAGTCTGGAAGATTCAGAGATCATCTTAACAATATATAAAAACATCTTAAAATCTCTCCCTTTTAAAGATCCTAGGGCACGTTGGGGAAAGGCCCTTTCACTTAATATCTCAGAAAAGGAGTGGAAGGCAGCCATGCATAGAATACACTCTACCTCCCTATGCATAAAGCATCCAATCATTCAACTTACAATATTTCCTCGATCACATTTATCTCATTTAAAATTGTCCAAAATGTATAATGGGCAAGTTCCAACCTGCGAACATTGTAATCAAGCTCCAGCCTCACTGGGTCACATATTTTGGGTGTATACCAAATTAATATCAGTCTGGATAAAAATTTTGAATGCCTATCAGCCTTGGTATCACAATCGCTCCTAACCCATTAACAGTCATGTTTGGTGTACTCCCAGATGAGCTTAAAGTGTAGAAGGACAACTTGATCATAATTGTCTTTACTTCACTATTAGCATGTACTGTAGATTTATCTTGCTTAACTAGAAGAATCCCAACCCACCTCTTTTATGTCAGTAGGTAACTGATGTCCCGTACAATTTGAAATTGGAAAAAATCAAATTCTCACATAGAGGATCTGTTCAAAACATTTTAAAAATATGGCAAGATTTAACTAATACAGTTTTACAATAAGCATTTATATCAGGTGAAAAGGACATTTTCCCTGCTTTGTTTTTTTATTTCTCTAAATATATTTGCCCATGCTGTTGGCTGATTTCTGTTTTGTTAAGTTCAACTTGATTGTATGGAATGTTGTTTTCATTGTTGTATAAATTTGAATTGATTGAACAGAATATTATTTTCCTTCAATAAAATTTAAAAAGAGAGAAAAAATTCAGAACAGAAAATAAAATAAAGCACTTATTATCATATGTTACTGTCAAAAAACTGCAATGAAAAAAATACAAAAACATACCAAAACCAGCAGCATCCTTCTCCTGCTGCTTTAGGCAAATTAACCGTTAAAAGAGTACAAATAAGTAATTTCTGCAAGCCAAATAAACATTATGAGTTGTATCATGGTAAACAGTTAATTTAATTTTAGACTAAATAATTTACAGGCAAATGCTGAACAATACTGAAAGACCACACTGAGTTACATTGTAAGTTGGATTTAATCACACAATTCATGAATCTGGTAAGAAAATTAAATTTAAGATTTTCTGAGATTAGTAAGTGGACAGGCTTTTGAGTAGGTTGATTGCACCTGCACTTTAGATCAGGGGCCTCATGTAAAAACAGTGCGTACGCACAAAAATGTTGCGTAAGCCCATTTCCACGCTCACATCACTATGTATAAAACCTAAACTTGGTGTAAAGCCACACACATTTTCACGGCAGCTAAATGCTTGGTGTACACAACTTCTCTGCTCGGTTTTGCAAACTCGCAGCATGCAGCTTCAAAGCAGTGCTTTTGTTCCAGTGTGATTTTCCTTTCTTTTTTAGATCCACATCCCTGACGCGGCTTTATCAAATACACTGAAATTAACCGCATATTGTTTATTAGTTTAAGGCATCTGATTGCAATTAACCTGTAACAATATAATGGTCCACGGAATGTTCTTGTAGAACTGTTTGTATTTATAAGCACAATTACCTCACTGTAAAGTTGCGATACAGTTATAATATTGCCGAGCCACTTTATAAAGCACGTATTTAAATATGATGACAATATCATTTTTAAGATGAAATGCAGTAAAATATGTTTATTACATTATACAGATAAAATGTTAACATAATTTAAATAATCTATAATGTTAATAATTAAACATGTGAGGACACTGTGTTGCAGCGCTAGCAATGAGCTGGCACCCCATTCAGGGATTGTTCCTTCCTTGCGCTGTAGACTTGCTGGGACTGGCACGACACTCTATGGATAGAGGGATAGAATAATTAAACATGTACTAAGAAAATATTTAAATGTTCTTTAAAAAGTTTTGAAGAATCGGCGTTCTAAGCTTACAGATAGCTTGACATTTATTATTGTGTGGCGATTGGGTACTTGGAGAAAGAAAAGGAAAGTCAGGAATTAGGGGTTAGTACGTTTGAAAAAGAGAGTACTGCTGCAATAAAGTATTTTATTGAAGGTCACACATGGCGCAGCAAGTATCTTGCGGGAGGCAGGAACAATCTCTGAACAGGGCACCAATTCGTCACTATCAATCTGCCACTGTGTTCCAATGTTTAATAACATGCTCTAATTCCTATCTTCATGAAAATGATATCTCAGTATTTAAATTATTTAGATAGCTCTAATATCACGAATGTAATGGATTCCGTGTCCTCTTGGAGGAAGAGAAAGCCCGTTTAAGAAGCACGTAGTGATTTACACACATAAAACAGATAGAAGAACACATACAAAACAAAGCATTTAACGTGCTACTTTAGTTACGATGGTATTTGAGAAACCAGTAAATTAAAGATTTTAAGATTACGTTTATGATGTTCTACTTTAATGACAAAATAAACTACGTGATTAAAGTGGAAATTTCAAGATTAAAGTTCTATGCTTTTTTTCCCCACTGTGAGCCTATTTTTTTTCTTTTCTCTGAACCCGAATAAGCTTCCATATGACTCTCAGACTGTGGGTTACGACTCGCCTTTTCACGGCAACTTTATCTGACAACTTATTTTTAATTTCGTGCACTGTGCGACTTTGTGAACTTGAACTTTTGAGTTTCTCCTACACTCCATGTCACTTGATCAACTTACTGTTGTTGTTTATACCACTGTTTAAACCAACAAATAGTATGTTTTTCCTTGCCTCCATTTGGTATTTGCTGAAATTCTTCCATTTTCCCCCATGCTTTTTCCATTGTCTTTTTACAGAACGCTGAGCTTAAGGGCTATTTATATTGATTTGCATATTCAAAGACGTGTAATTCTGGGAGGAGTTGGGGAGTGGCGGCAGGCGCGTGCACATGTGTTACTTTCATGCTGACCGGTACAGTATTTATTTAGAGGAAGAACGTTGAAGTTGGCGTACACACATATTTATGCATCTGGATCGTTTTGTGCGTACGCACATTTCTGCTTTTTTCCGTACGCCATATTTTAGTGTGAATTCTATGCACAAAGTTATGCATGAGGCCCCTGGTGTATTCTACAGAGTGGCCCACGAAAAAGTAGCCCGCCTCCCTGGCGAAAAAAGGCGCCCTTCCATAAAGAAAGAAACTTGAAATGCAAAAATCTTTACTCACTCTTTACAGAAAGTGCTGAAAATGATTCTTTGTGGAATGGAATACATGTCGCTCAGCTCGTACTTGCACGTTTGCACTACTTCTAAACAGCTTTCGTGATGAGGGTAGTCAATCGGCGCACCACTCTGGCAGGTAGGTGGGCTACTTTTTCGTGGGCCACCCTGTATATTTATTCTAGTAATTTTGCTGAGTAACTCAGATGTCTTCTTGGTTTCCAATTTATATTTGTAAGAAAGATATGAAATAATCTGTCCTCTTAAAAAAAACGTTCACAGTTTCCCAGAGTAAACCTGCTAAGACCACTGAGGATGCATCTGTCTCATGAAAATAATCAGTTTGCTTGTATATAAATTCTGTACAGTTCTCATCAGCTAATGACAGTGGGTGCAGACGCCAGCAATGAGATGATTGTGTAGGATGCAATAATTTAAGCTCCATGCTCAGAGGGGCATGGTCAGAGATAATAATAGTGTTGTACTTACAAGATCTAATAGTAGGCAAAAAATTATTCTCTGTGTGTACCAATGATTTTGGGTCAGATGAAGGAGTATACTCTTAGGTTAGGATTTAAAAACCTCCATGGGTCTGATAAATTATGATCTATTACAAAATGTGTAATTATCTTTGCAGTATTAGATATTATTTTCGCTTTAGCTGAGGATCTGTGCAGGTGTGGATTTAAAACACAATTAAAGTCTGTGGCCATTATAATTTTGTGATTGTTTACATTAGGGATGAATGTAAATACATTCTGGAAGAAATTTCTATCATCCTTATTAGGTGCATAGATATTAACACTAGAATCCCCGAAGCCTACGAAAAAACTCGTAATCCCGGGCCACCTTAAATTGCCTTGCCCTTCTCCATTAAGCGTCTTTTGTTTTGCAAATGTGTCAATTAGTGCAAGCAGCCTGCTATCACCGTCGCAGCTCAACTCAGGGAAAATGTTCTCCCAGCTCAAGTCTCATTTATCTGGGTGTGAGGTGACTGGAGTTGTATAGGGTAAATAATATAAATACTCCTTGCCCTCCTCACTACCAGTTTCCCTCCCACTGACGCTCTCGGCTGGAGCCGATGCTACAGCGTCAGGTCCTGGTAGGGTCCATACCTTCACCCATCTATTCCAAGTTAGTCACTGGGAGGCCGTACTGTAAACTTGAAGCCGTTTTAAACTTTGATGGAGCTTTTGCTGCCTTATCCTTTTACTTTTGAGCCCTTTGTTTTCTGCTCATGCTTATTTGTACTTGCGTGTAATATGATTAAATCCTTTCAGGATGGGTAAATATAGGATACCTCGGAGTGACTAAAAAAAATAACACTGCTGCTAAAAAGGTAAAGTTAAGATTAGAAACATTTAGCAAAAAGAAGGAAAATGTAGGTCAGTCTAAAACAAAATTCTAATGTTTACTGGGATTTTATTACAATAGAACAAATTGGAAAGGCGTCATAACACATTAACATATACCGATACATGCATATATCTTCTTCTTCTTCTTTTGGCTACTCCCATTAGGGGTCGCCATAGCGGATCATCTTCTTCCATACCTTCCTGTCCTCTGCATCTTGTTCTGTTACACCCATCACCTGCATGTCCTCTCTCACCACATCCATAAACCTTCTCTTAGGCCTTCCTCTTTTCCTCTTCCCTGGCAGCTCTATCCTTAGCATACTTCTCCCAATATACCCAGCATCTCTCCTCTGCACATGTCCAAACCAATGCAATCTCGCCTCTCTGACTTTGTCTCCCAACTGGGGACTATAATGGAAACGCCAGGCGAAAGGCAGAAAACAGCCCTGGACAAGGCATCATATTCAGCAATAAAAATATTAGATTTTATATACTAGTCCCTTTGTAATACCTAAGAGTAGTGTGCATAGCATATTAAAAGACAAAAACAGAAAACTCAATACAGAAAATAAAGACATCACAGTAAAAGTCTGGCTGAACTAGTACATTCTTTATGTTAATTTAAAAAAAGTAATAGTAAGGGAGGGTGGCATGGTGGTGCAGTGGTAGCGCTGCTGCCTCACAGTAGGGAGACCTGGGTTTGCTTCCTGGGTCCTCCCTGTGTGGAGTTTGCATGTTCTCCCCATGTCGGTGTGGGTTCCCTCCGGGTGCTCCAGTTTCCTCCCACAGTCCAAAGACATGCAGGTTAGGTGCAGTGGCGATCCTAAATTGTCCCTAGTGTGTGCTTGATATGTGGGTATGTGTGTGTGCCCTGCAGTGGCCTGGCGCCCTGCCTGGGGTTTGTTCCTGCCTTGCGCCCTGTGCTGGCTGGGATTGGCTCCAGCAGACCCCCGTGACCCTGTGTTAGGATATAGCGGGTTGGACAATGACTGACTGACTGACTAATAGTAAGGGAATGATGAATGCATAGGGTGGGAATTGCACAGCTGGGGAGTCGCAGTATTATCAGCTCAGTCCACCAAGGCCTCACATTTAGAGCAAGTGGAAATAAGGAATTCCTTATTAGAGAACTGCAGACTGCAAAATGCCAAAAAGATTGTACAAGTATGTACAAAGAACAATTTTGTAAGAAATATATTCAGCTGGAAAACAATAAAAAGTAAAGAGTGAAGCAAGGATGACCTTCACAGTATTACTGGGTTCAGGATTCTATGCAGTGAATATTTAACAAAGTGTCGTCTATGTTTTGTTTGATGCTTCAAAAAGCACAGCACTACAGACAAATGTAACAGAATTTCAACTGTCTAGCCAGTGAAAAATGGTCTGGCTCTAAAAATATCTCTTTGTTCTAAGAAAGCAAACATAGTCACATTCTTGACTTGTTGCTAAAATGACAAATTTATATCTAAACACCTAAATTTCAGACCTCAGAGGAGAAGAAGGTCGTGTGACCATTAATATCTCTGTTGAAAAGGTTTGAGGCATATTTTAGTCACTATAATCAGTACTTCACTTGGGTCTTGATTATGTTTCAGATATTTGTCCCTCTGTCAGGTATTATATGGTTCAGACAATTTAGCAGCAATGATGTAAAGTGAGGAGAATGCTTTGTGTGTTAACCAAAGAAAAAAAAAAACTTCACTACCTAGTCAAGTTGCAGTATACAGTATGTAGAGAAATTCTTGAGAACAACTATACTTTAATCTCTGAGAACAAAAGAAGATAAAATATTGCAGGGTTGCATACTTGTTGAGTCACAACCCGATTATATGAAATTTCATCTTGGACTACCCTACTACTCTACGGCTTTGATTCAACATTGCATGAGCCTGTTGCTGTGCAGCGATGGCACCATCAAGAGTTAAGCAATTTTTATTTTCCTTAGCTCATTCAATTTAGTCACCCTGTGGGAGAGCTGTAAGTGGCCAGACTATGATAAGGAGGCTGCTGTAGGAGGACTCTGCAGCATCTACAAAGAGAGTTGTCGTGTTGTGCCCTTCTAAAAAGAGCATGATTGCTGTTGAAAAACAGTTGGCTGTAGGCCCTCAAGCATTGTTTTGAAGAGAACATTACTATTTTTTAATTAAGTCTAAATCAATCACATTCTCATGCGATTTTTTTTTGCACAATATCTGTAAGATAACCAGTCAGTCTACCGTATGGTCCTTCTTGAAGCAGCGCAGACATACTGAGCAGTATACCACAAAGCAGCTCTGACAACAATAAGCTGTCTACAGTCAATGCTACCATAGTATCAGGCTATGTAGTTCTGAGGATGTGCCTGCCAACTTGAGATGACATTTGTACGAAAATAAGGGTGTCAATTGACGCCATTTCTTGTGGGGAAAACATTCACAGCAACTCTAAGTCCATACAACTAGTACTTCTAGTGAAATGACTGAAAAGACAAACTCAATTTCAGGTAGAAATTGTCAAAAGGCTGCGGTAGGCTGGCACCCTGCCCGGGGTTTGTTTCCTGCCTTGTGCCCTGTGTTGGCTGGGATTGGCTCCAGCAGACCCTCGTGACCCTGTAGTTAGGATATAGCGGGTTGGATAATGGATGGATGGATGAAATTGCCAAAAGGTGAATATACTGAATACATAAACTAAAATGATGTAATTTATGTGTATATCTGTAGTATACACAAATGAATAAATCCACCTTAATAAAAGGGTAAGTGACTGTGTGTTTGAGTGTCCCTCCTGTTGCTATATCTGTCATTCCAAAAGATGGCGCATCATAAACAATTTTTGCAATAAAATGTATTACTTTTGTCATTCCAATAGACGGCACTTCACAAACATCAAGACTGCTTTTACGAATCCCATACCAAATGGCATATAACAGAGACGTATGCATTGCATGGTGCTCTGCAAACACTAATGCTGAGGTCTTCGTAGATTACTTAGATTTCAACCTGTCTTAGATGGGTAGCACAGCTAATATAGTTAAAAATCAGTAAGCTATAAAGGCAACACAAAAGAGCATCAGTTGTATGCTTAATTTGATTTACTTTAAATAGGTCTGATTTTGTCTTTGGTCGGATGGGTGGGCTTAATGGCAGAAGATCTAACAACCAACAGATGCTCATCTGGAAGCACAATGCATAAGGAACATAGTGGTTTTGAACATCACAAGCAGAAAAGAAGCTTGTCTGCCTGATGTCTCATGTTTAACATACCATAACAGAACAGGAATAAAGAAATGATGATATGAACTAAGTGAAGCTGTTAACTCTTCGTACAGAGATGGCTCTGCCAGGCAGCACACTATTGACTGTCAGAAAAAGGGGCAAATGGGTCAGTGATTGAAGTTCAGCTCTCGGCCAGTAAATATGATATGGACTGCTATTTTCAGTCATGTAGTCTGACAAGATGCATTGATGAGATGAGCAATCGTGGTTGGCAAATCTGACATACCCATTGACAAAAAGTTGCATGATGTGATATCAACTTATGACAAGACCAGCAGCACAAAACATTCAAAAGACAGATTGATAGCAAGAATGGTAGGTTTGGAGTGACTAAGGCAGATACATTTTTTGATAAATAGACTGGTAAATAGATACACAGTATAACCGTTGGTGTCAGATAAAATTGTTTATTTAATAAATGGCATTAGAAAGACAAGATGTGTTCATTGTTCAGTCGGGTGCTTTTTATCTTATAAACATTTTCAGAGTACTGTACTGCTCATAGATAAGCAAAGCACTCCAAAAATGTACTACATTGATTTTACAAACTAGTCCTCACTTGTTGATTCCCAAATTGATATAATGTTCTGTAATATCATGTATGATATTGTTTATGTCTCATTTGAAATCACTTTATGTACCTGCTGTGTAAGTGCTTGTGTGTTGTCTGTGAAATTACATCCTAGGGAATATCAGGTTATAAATTAGGTTGAACACTTAAAACAATACAACAACAACATTTATTTATATAGCCCATTTTCATACAAATAATGTAATGTAAGTGCTTTACCTGATGAAGAGAAAAAAAAAAACACAAAGTAAGAATTAAAATAAGACAAAACTCATTAACATAGAATAAAAGTAAGGTCAGATGGCCATGGAGGACAGAAAAAACAAACAAAAAAAAAACTCCAGACGGCTGGAGAAAAAATAAAATATTAAATAACTATTAAAAAATTCAGTTTGTATTACTTATTCACTTTATCTCTGAAATTAATTACACTTGGGCAAACTCTGTATTCACAGCTTAAGGCAGAAAATACATTTACTGTATATGTTGAACAGTATAAATGAATGAACAGAACTCAAATGACGCACAAAGAAATATGAAATTGTACTGAAAACCAGAAGATTTTCTGTCAAATTAACTTTTTTAAAGCATGAGAACTAAATTGTTGACAAGAATTCCACTTATTAATTTCCATTAACATCTAATTATGAATGTATTAGTATTTTAATGCAGCTGGTGTAATTGAGCCAGCGTCAACGAAACACCAAAGCCTCCACACAAGGCCAATTTGCCAGTCTTTACTGCGCTCATGAGATTTGCCAAGGCAATGGCAGAGGTGACAAAACAAACAGAAGAGGGTTACACATTTTATTGGTAATGCTTGGCATCTAAATGCCAGTGTGGCATGACTTGTTTTGGTCCAGGTCTAGGTAGAGGAAGTTGAAGGGTCTCAGAATGAAGGGACTTCAATGACATTTATTTCAAAGGTGAGTAGACTTCAGAAACTTACTATTAAGTTAAAATAAAAATTTCTTTCTGAAAACATTTTACTTCAGAGGACATTTTAGCACTGCAAGAATTAGAAAGAATATTGAGTTTATTGAAGAGATGAGATGTTTTAGGATAGGAGAAAGTTTCTGTTATTTTCTGTTATTATTAATGCACAGTGCTTTGGAATACCAAGTCAGTATGGTACAAAAGCAAGGTACAAGGATATCCTTAGCTGAAATAATAGAATTCTTAATCATGTTTAGTAACCCTGTTGTATAATTTTGTTTTTATTAACTTAGTTTTGTAACAAGACGTTCAAATGTAAATGGCTATAAGTGACTGAAGAACTGCTGTGTTTGACTTCATTCAACAAAAATCTCTTTTCTTAGCCACACTTCAATTTTGGAGGCAAAATAATCTTGAATATTTTATTAAATTCATTCTTGTGCAGATTGCAAAATTTATTGAAACTGTAAGTGGGCAGTTATTGCTAGTATAAAAAATGTATCTTGATGAGTTTGCTAAGAACATTTATGTTTCTAGCAATGATAAGGAAAGGATTAAGATTTTTTAATTATTGTAGGATTTTGCTGATTTGGAAATAATGTTGTTTGACGGTGATCTTAACTGCAGTGAGAATCTTCTTATGAATCTTAAAAACAATGAACCCCATCCTGATTCTGTCAAAATATTACAAAGTGTATTGAAAGAATGTCATTATTCCATCAACAAGACTAAAGAATTTCAGGACTTAACATTATCAATTCCCAACTTTGAGTTTTGTTTAGCACACTTCACAAGAGTGTCCATGTGGTATAGCGGGTCCATGGCTACAACAAAATATGGCCAGGTTTTAAATCCATAAACCCGTGTCAGTCTACGTGGGCATGATTGCACAGCCGCGGGGAGTTAATGAGGTAGTTGGAGCGAGTCGCACCCGCACGTTCCCGATTGCTTCATTGGCTTCCTGCGGCGCTACGCCCAAGGAGAAGTATGTGTATATATACGGGCCAGCACAAGGGGAAAAGGAGGTATAAAAGATGTAAAAGAGAGAGAGAGGGGAAAGAATGGGATGGATGATGAAGGGCAGTCAGAGCGAGGCGATCGGGCCACCTGTTTGGACAAGGCAACTCGAGCTGGGACACTGGAAGGGAGCGCAGGCTGAGACACTCTAGGGACTGGTTTGCCCCACTGACTAAGCGTGTGGAATGGGGCGAACAAGACATAAGACCTCCCAATGGATCTGAGGAGCGACTGAGTGAGCCCAAAGGAAGACAGCAGGTGTGCCAACCTCGGACGGTCTGGCTGTGCAGTGTGGCAGCAGCCAAGACTGGGGTCGGCAGACAGGAGTTTGTGCTGCAAAGGCTCCACCGGCAACATCTGTGATGGGTGAGCCAGGGAGACAGAAGGTGGTGGGCTGCGATCAGGTGAAGAGACAGATTGCATTTTACCTCTATTTTAACAGATTTATTTATTATGGATTTTATCCCCACTGATTTTATGGATTTGTTTTTTTTTTAATACTGCACAATGGACATTTTTGGTTTTACTTTTGTTTTGGATTATTTTTTTTAATAAAAGCACCTGAGCATTTTAAACCATCCCCTGGCATCAATGAGATTTGCCCTCATTTGTCAGCTCATCTCGGTCATAACTATCGACGGTGCTGGTTCAACAGAGTCCCATGTGGGAAGAGGGAGTCTGTAGGGGACCAGCATTGTCACAGTCCAGTTCTTTGACATTTGCCTTTTTAATGCTTCACATTTTAAGTGTAGTGATTTTAAACATCTGCCACTCGGTTCTCAGGAGAGTGAATTTCATTTCATTTTTGTAAAATATGTCCCAGGTTGCACATACCGCATGTCAATTTTTCTAGGAGACCAACAGATTTTGTCAGTGGTGGGATACTTCTAACATACAGATTGTGTGTCGACTGCTTGTTTCAAAAAGATGATAACATCCACATGCCATTGAAAACAAGTTTCTTGCCTCAATGATCAAAGACCAGAGGCACTCATTCCACATGCTGCTGCTGGCATCCAATAAACATATTTCAGAAAGTTTGTACCTCCTTCAGTTTGCTTATTGTCACAAAAGGTACACAGACAATGCCATATCCCTTGCAATACCCTTACATACCTGGGTAATAAAAACTGCTATGCCAGAGTACTATTTACAGTGGTGTGAAAAACTATTTGCCCCCTTCCTGATTTCTTATTCTTTTGCATGTTTGACACACAAAATGTTTCTGATCATCAAACACATTTAACCATTAGTGAAATATAACACAAGTAAACACAAAATGCAGTTTTTAAATGATGGTTTTCATTATTTAGGGAGAAAAAAAAATCCAAACCTACATGGCCCTGTGTGAAAAAGTAATTGCCCCCTGAACCTAATAACTGGTTGGTCCACCCTTAGCAGCAATAACTGCAATCAAGCGTTTGCGATAACTTGCAATGATTCTTTTACAGCACTCTGGAGGAATTTTGGCCCACTCATCTTTGCAGAATTGTTGTAATTCAGCTTTATTTGAGGGTTTTCTAGCATGAACCGCCTTTTTAAGGTCATGCCATAGCATCTCAATTGGATTCAGGTCAGGACTTTGACTAGGCCACTCCAAAGTCTTCATTTTGTTTTTCTTCAGCCATTCAGAGGTAGATTTGCTGGTGTGTTTTGGGTCATTGTCCTGTTGCAGCACCCAAGATCGCTTCAGCTTGAGTTGATGAACAGATGGCCGGACATTCTCCTTCAGGATTTTTGGTAGACAGTAGAATTCATGGTTCCATCTATCACAGCAAGCCTTCCAGGTCCTGAAGCAGCAAAACAACCCCAGACCATCACACTACCACCACCATATTTTACTGTTGGTATGATGTTCTTTTTCTGAAATGCTGTGTTCCTTTTACGCCAGATGTAACGGGACATTTGCCTTCCAAAAAGTTCAACTTTTGTCTCATCAGTCCACAAGGCATTTTCCCAAAAGTCTTGGCAATCATTGAGATGTTTCTTAGCAAAATTGAGACGAGCCCTAATGTTCTTTTGCTTAACAGTGGTTTGCGTCTTGGAAATCTGCCATGCAGGCCGTTTTTGCCCAGTCTCTTTCTTATGGTGGAGTCGTGAACACTGACCTTAATTGAGGCAAGTGAGGCCTGCAGTTCTTCAGACGTTGTCCTGGGGTCTTTTGTGACCTCTCGGATGAGTCGTCTCTGCGCTCTTGGGGTAATTTTGGTTGGCCGGCCACTCCTGGGAAGGTTCACCACTGTTCCATGTTTTTGCCATTTGTGGATAATGGCTCTCACTGTGGTTCGCTGGAGTCCCAAAGCTTTAGAAATGGCTTTATAACCTTTACCAGACTGATAGATCTCAATTACTTCTGTTCTCATTTGTTCCTGAATTTCTTTGGATCTTGGCATGATGTCTAGCTTTTGAGGTGCTTTTGGTCTACTTCTCTGTGTCAGGCAGCTCCTATTTAAGTGATTTCTTGATTGAAACAGGTGTGGCAGTAATCAGGCCTGGGGGTGGCTACGGAAATTGAACTCAGGTGTGATACACCACAGTTAGGTTATTTTCTAACAAGGGGGCAATTACTTTTTCACACAGGGCCATGTAGGTTTGGATTTTTTCTCCTAAATAATAAAACCATCATTTTGCATTTTGTGTTTACTTGTGTTATATTTGACTAATGGTTAAATGTGTTTGATGATCAGAAACATTTTGTGTGACAAACATGCAAAAGAATAAGAAATCAGGAAGGGGGCAAATAGTTTTTCACACCACTGTATATACTACACATCAACACATAACACTGTTGTACCAATAAAGCAGATTCCCAAAATTCTAGATATGGGTCTTATGAAGTCCAAAATCCACTTTTAGTGGGTAGCACTAATTTGCAGGCCCCAGAATGTACAAGCAAGCTACATCATTTCCTCCATAATGATCCTAAACACAGGCACTCTGTACTGACGTGTACAAAGTCCTCAGCCATTTTCCTTGTTCACTTGTGACTGTAAGACTAGAAATACTCCAACTTCATCACTAAATATGATTTTACACTACCATCATAGGCCTGATCATCAACACTAATGAAGCAGCTTACAGTGATGAAGAACAGAAAAGAAACAAGTACAACCTGCTGACTCAGTGGTGCAAGGTCAATAGCCTTTTTCTTAATGTCAGCAAAGCTGGTCATAGATTTTGGGAAGCAGGAGGTAAAGCACAATGCCATCTACACTAACGACATTTAGTGGGAACAACACATCTTGGCTTTTGTCAATTATGCTTAATCTATTATGATCTTGGAGAGATGAAAGAAGGTGGTGTGATTATGATGAAATGGGAGATGAACTATCAAATCAGAAGCTCATACCACAGGCACAGAAATAAACAGGCAGAACATCCTAGCACTAAAGTGTTCCTGCAAATACCTTTAAGCTTAATCTAATGTTAAGAAAAATGTTAAATAGAATGGTGGAGCAGAGATGACGTTGGGGCAAGCAAAACACCTGAATGCCAAAATAGAAATAAGGAAATGACCAGAAAATACAAAACAAGATGCCAAAAGTCATAATCAAGAATCATACCAAAGTCATTATCAATAATTTTTAATCCTTACCCTTCACTAGCACTAAGGGGTTGTACCGTGTTACCAATATGAATGTAGTGAAAAGTCAAGCAAAATGACACCTTTCATTGGCTAACTAAAAAGTTTACAATATGCAAGCTTTCGAGGCAACTCAAGCCCCTTCTTCAGGCAAGATGTAATACAGAAACACCTGGACAAATAACATAATTTGTGATACAAATGCAGATCATTCTGAGTAGCAGGACAAGAAGGTCAGACCGTCAGTGTAAGTTAAATGCCTTGGTGAACAAATGAGTTTTAAGTCTTGAATCAGCTGATGTAGTTAATTTAAGAAGGGAGTCGGTGTCACCTATAGAGTGGAGGTTAGTTCGGGGCACAGCGAGATTGCTAGGAACCTAGTGACAGAAGATGTTACTGATGAGGTTTGGTACAAGGTCATTTTAAAGCTTTATAGTTTATTAATAGAATTTTAGAATCAGTCCTGTAAGACACAGGGAGGCACTGAAGGTGACGCAGGGTGGGTATGATGTGCATGCTCTTGCAGGCCTTTGTAAGTACAGTTGTAACAGAGTTTTTCAACCAAATTTAGCTGTGATAACAAATTAAAAGGGACAGTAGGGAGTCACAGTAGTTGATGTAATAAAAAAGGACTCATTTAACAGAGAGGAATGAATGAGAATGGGATATGTTACAGAGACAGAAGTACAAAAAGCTTCTTACTGTGATTTAGGTCGATAGAATAAAAAGGGAGGATTTAAAAATGACACAGTAGAAGACGTCATCGCCAAGAGTGATTGAAAAGGAAATACTTTTCTTAAGCTGAGCTTTAGTGCCAATTTGTATGACTTTGGTTTGTTTCTGTTTAATTTTAACTAATTATTTTATACCCATGATGTTTGGGATAGGCTCCAGCTCTTCCAGAACCTTGTCTTGCAAAAGTAGGTTAGAAACATGGATGGGTGTGTACAACATTGATATATTTCTATTTTAACAAAATTTACAGGGGTGTTTCACTTATTTTGTATAGTATTACTTTGGAAACGAATAGTATTTGCCAATTGGCTCTTTCTTGATTTTTATTATGTCAAAAACCTACAGTATTGTGTCATTGTGAAGTAGGTATATTTTTGAAGGCAAAGTGATATTCATGGAAGTGTCCTAATTAGCTTTTAATCTATAGTGTTAATTAATAGAAATCACTTGATGGTACTTTATCTTTTACAAGGCAAGATTTAGTAAAACTCAATAAACCAGTGTCTAGAGGTGATTCTCATTGTTTAACAAACCAGTATATCTGGTTTCTTCAAAAAATATTCACACATATTGATGTATCTTTTCTTACAAAACATGCCTTCTAAGTTTTAACAAAGAAATTGATAACATAACATTCTCAATTAATTCATAACAAGTTTGCAGGGGGCTAGAGCCAGTGCTGGATTAACCATATAAGCAAAGTATGCACATGCTTTGGGCATCAAGAGTAAAGGGGGCACCACAAAAATTTTTCATGGTCGAATTTATCACATAAATTATTAAATTAATTAAATTTATAGCCATTTTCAAAATTTAATGAAAAATGAATAATGCCTCCTTGTACCTCCCTACGCCGTCACTGTTCGTAGATGGCGCCTTACACAGTGCGTTCTGCATACTGGTGCAATCTATGATGGGGAATTCCCATTTCATGGTGATTCCCTTAAACACCATGTTATGTCAAAATATTGTGAAAATAATTTGACTCAAAACAATATGTTTTTATATTTTTAAATAATAGTTAATAGTGGGTGGCACGGTGGCGCAGTGGTAGCGCTGCTGCCTCGCAGTTAGGAGACCCGGGTTCGCTTCCCGGGTCCTCCCTGCGTGGAGTTTGCATGTTCTCCCGTGTCTGCGTGGGTTTCCTCCGGGCGCTCCGGTTTCCTCCCACAATCCAAAGACATGCAGGTTACGTGGATTGGTGTGTGGGTGTGTTTGTGTGTGTCCTGCGGTGGGTTGGCACCCTGCCCAGGATTGGTTCCTGCCTTGTGCCCTGTGTTGGCTGGGATTGGCTCCAGCAGACCCCCGTGACCCTATTCGGATTCAGCGGGTTAGACAATGGATGGATGGATAGTTAATAGTTGATTAAAAATTATTATCACGTAATTGTTGTGTTTTGTGAATTATCTGTTATTTAACTTAAAATAAATTTCTAGTGTGTAGAAAGCGTTATTTTCTGTTTTAAGCAAAAGCAAATAATCTTCCCAGTTTAAGGAAAAATATTATGGTAAGTCTACTTAATTCTATTATTTGATATTTTTAAATTCATTTATATTATGTAAAAGTGAAAATCGTACAGCTGGTTACTATTGGATAAAATTGTTCTTTAGATTTGCTAAATTAACACAAAAGCTATAAATAAAATAAATAATTAAATCTACGGTTTTCATGTCAAAATGTTTTGTTTAATTTTTAATTTTCGATAATAAAATAAAATTTTATTTTCTAGTTTGTTATTGTTTTAATATTTTGAATTACTAGTGTAAGGGGGCACCAAAATTACTTAGTCCTTAGGGCATCTAAGGGTCTTAATCCGGTCCTGGCCAGAGCCTAATCTGATTGCACTAGTTCCAAATCAGGAAGCAGCCCTAGACAGAGCATTACAAAAAAAGAAATGATGGAAAATTGTAATCTTCATGAAAGAAAAAATATCAGAATTCAAGGTTATTCATTAAAAACTGCCAAACAAGTAATTTAGAGAATGGCCTAAAAATGAGTGTTCAGTGTGACACAGTTCAGAGTACCTGCTTGGAGGTCATTATATAAACCTATGACACAAATGAAAAAGGCAATTTATATTGGAAAATTTTATACAATGTATTTTATACATTTTTGCTGTATTATTTTAACTTAAATATAATTCAAAAAAGGACAATACAACATTTTGTGCACAAAAAGAGACATTTCATCTTTTTCAGATTTGTGGATGAACGTACTAAGCAAACGTGAAAGTTTAACAATATTATTCTTACTTTTGATGTAAAATACAAATAAAGACAAGAACAGGTCTCAGCTATTGAGTTTTTTTAATTAAGCAAAATTAGCAAATCTAATTGGGGTGCAACTCGGCCAGGATTGATTTCAGTTCTTGCCCCAGCTAGATAAGCCAATGGATTGATGTTGGGAGACAATATATTCCCCAATATGAGAGAAGGTGGTGTTCCTCTGGCTCGATCCTGGTTTTGATACCCACAGAATTGCCAGGGACTTGTAGTTTGGAAAAGCAGCCCTGTCGTTGGGTGCATTCAGAGAGCGTTTCTGGAAGAGAACCTCTCTGTTTCATACAACTTCTGTATAACCCGGAAGTTCTTCCGGCATGCAATGTCATAATACTGGAAATATTAACGGGTAGGTGTCTCCCTTCACTAGAGGAGTCAGAGTCGAGAGGTTGAGGACAACACTGGCTAAGAAGGAGTAGAGGGAGTTCTGTTTCAGAGTATTGTTGAAAGTAAGCCTATTCAGATATTGTCATTTAATAAAACAACATTATTCTATTCTGGATTTGTGTCTAAAGTGGTTGTGTTTTGCAAGCAATCCCAAAATGTAAAATGTGTAATATGTGTTGCTCCAGTTGGTGTTTTTTTCCAACAGGTTGTTTCTGTTATAAATTTTTTATTAGAATTTTCATTTTTTTATTAAAACCAGTAAATGTTAAGTGTCTCCTATCTGTCTACAAATATATCTGCCTTTTGTCTATTTCTTATTCCTTTTCTTTCATCAGCTTTAGAATATAACTTTGTCAAGAAAGTGTTTTGCATCAAACAAAAAATATAAGGGAGAACTTCAAAAAGCTTGAAGTCTTGCATAACTAGACATCAAGACACACCAAACAGAGTATCATACTGTATATGGGAGTTTTCTGGTATCTGTAAGTCAGGAGGTGCCGAAAAAAAAACTGAAGTGATTTCAGGGCATTCATAAAACATTCTTATAAACACAGTAACAAATTATTTACCAGTATTACTATTTACAAAGTGTTTCTTCTTGATGAAAATAAAACATGTGAAGCATCTTCAGAAAAATGGGAAACAAAACAAAATGTTCCAGCTTCACCTGACTTCAAAAAATTGAATGTCAGTCCAATGCTGCTGCTTCATGACTCAGCCAATGTGTGCTCCAAGACTAAAACTCTGTAAGCGAAATAATCTATACTTTATTTATTTATTGCTAATATGCGGCTATTTGTTGTATTTTGTTGATTGTATTTGTACCTTCACATTCCTGGCCATAATAATCGAACCATCACAGTTGCCAGATGCTTCCCTAACCCTCAGGGACACTTAAATGACCACTGCACCATTAAAATTAACTTAAAACTAGTTAATGTTCTCCTTCCCCATGAACTTCAATGCATTTCATGGACTTCCCAGACATTCCCAAACATTTTCATGATTTTGCCAAAGTCACATGGGAAACTGAACCTTGCAGGGTCACAAGTGCGAACCAACCTAGGTGTTCATAATTCTCAAAAGCACCAATAAATTACATTCAGCCAAATTCTTTCAACTAAAAGGCAAATCACATACGTGAAGTCATCAATGGCAATAAAGGGTAGTGCATGTGGGACTGAACCCGGGAAGCACTTATTTACTCAATGAGCTATGTGAATCTGGAACAAACTACCAAGTCATGTACTTGAAGCAGAAGCCTTGACAACCTTTACAAATTACCTGGATGAGATATTGGGACAGGTTAGCTACAGTATTACCTGAACAAATGAGTGTGGTTGACTAAATGGTCTCATCTTGATCTCATCTTGTTTGCAAATTTCTTACATTCAACCATTCTATTTCCTTGTGAGGCAAATACAAGTCATCCCCACTGGGCACTCAGAACACAAATTTAGTTTTATAACCTACACTGAGTATGGAATGCTCCTTTGAGTCAAATGGCTGAGTATCTCTACTTCATTGCTGTATTATTCCATATAAGATCCACTAAACTCTCCCCTCACAGTGTCTTACTTTCTCTCCAGCAGGCACTTATCTTGCCATATGCCTTTTGGAAATCCTGGACTAGGCATTGATATAACTACTATTCTTTGCAGCTTTACTACATCAGATGAAGTGACTGACAAGCTGTCCCCACTTAAGGCTTATTCCCTTTATATTCTGTTACATATAGATAATGCTAATATATATATACAGGTGCATCGCAATAAATTAGAATATCATCGAAATTAATATTGCATGGAGGCGATCAGCCTGTGGCATTGATGAAGTGTTATGGAAGCCCAGGATTTTTTTATTGCGGCCTTCAGCTCATCTGCATTGTTGGGTCTGGTGTCTTTCATCTTCCTTTTGACGATTCTCTATGGGGTTTAGGTCTGGTGTGTGTGCTGGGCAATCAAGCACAGTAATACCATGGTAATTAAACCAGGTATTGGTACTTTTAGCAGTGTGTAATGAATCTATATAATATATGAGTTTCACTTTTTGAATTGAATTACTAATATAAATTAACTTTCGATGATATTGTAATTTATTGAGATGCACCTGTATATGTATTTATCTATAAATATATATATATATATATATGTGTGTGTGTATATATATATATGTGTATATATATATATAAATATACACTATATGTGTAGAGTGAAGATTATGATATTGCAGCGGTTAGTGTTGCTTCCTCATATATTCAGTGTCCTGTACTGACAGAGTGAAGTTTGCATTCAGTCTCTGTGGGTTTTCTCCTTCTGGCCACTATAGCTTTCTCACATTTTTCTAACACATGAATGTTAGGTTAATGGCTGAGTCTAAACTTCTCTCCCTCCAGAGATGTTTTCTGCCTTGTGCTTGTTTCTTGTTTGTATTGGGAAAAAATGCAATAGGTTTGCAAAAAGAAAAACTTAAATTGCTCATTTTTTGCAGGTGAAGATTTAAAAAAAAGCTTTGTTCTTGTATTGTTGTTTGCTCTTCTCACATCTCTAAATCTATTTTAAATTTTTGTTTCCGTGGGTATAAAATGAAAGTAGTTTAAAACTGTTGATCAAATGGCAGGATATCTGTTATTGAGAACAGGCCGTAACAGTGGACATTGTGGCAAATCACAAGTTGGCAGCGTGTGCATGTTTATAAGGAACAGCTGGTATAGGGATATGTTCAAAATTCTTTCTTTTTCCTCTGCTGATTTAGAAGCTCTTGTCATTCATTGCAAGCCATTCTATCCACCCAGGGAATTTCATTCTGTTATACTAGTTTTTAATTAACAGTTGCTAGCCTATAACATTTGTCATTTGGAAAATAAATTCCCCAGTACAGTAATTTTCATTATGGGGGATTTTAACCACATGAAAGATGATCTGCCCACACCACCAACTGATCAACTGCCCCACATGTGAGGGCAGAACATTGGATTACTTTTACAGCAACATTAAAGTGACGTTTTGCCATTTCTCCCGGGCACCTCCTGGCAGTTCTGACCATGCCATGATTATTCTTGTTCCCAGCTATAAATGGAAACTGGAACAGCCAAAGCCCACCACGAGAGTTAGCTGCAGAATGGAGTCCTGAGGCTATTAGAAGGCTGAGGGACTGTTTAGATTCCACATACTGGAAAGCCATGGAAGGCTAGTGCAGCAGCATTCTGAATATGCTGATATTGTAACATCTTACATCTCCTTCTATGAAGATGTGTGTTTCCCTAAGGAGACCATTGTGAAATACAATGACAAGCTGTGGTTCACCAAGGAGCTGAGGGTTCTCACAGCTGCTGAGGACCAGGCATACAAGTCTGGGAACATGGATAAATGTTGATGTGCAAAGTAGCAGTTTAATAAAGCTCTGAAAGCTGCAAAAGCCAGTTATAAAGATCAAGTGGAGAAAGGCTTTAGCAGTAAGACCAGGCAGTATGGAGTTCTCTGAAAAAACACTTACAAATATTATAGACAGAAGTGCTCCCTAGCCTTATCCTCCCCCATTTTGGCTAATAAGCTAAATTAGTTTTATTGCCGGTGTGACAAGGACATGAGCCCCTGCTTGGACTCTGACCCCCTGCCTTCTATATCAGTAGTCCCTGTCTCTCCTCCTCACAACTATCTCAGTGTCATCATCCCCCCTTCATTGAAGTCCAATTAACCTTCTTCATTTTGCCTTCTCCTCAGTCATTCCTCTCTGCTCCACCCTATGCCTTCTGTGAAGCAAGAGGAGATACAAAACCTTTTCAGGAAACAGAATATTAGGAAAGCAGCTGGCCCTGATGGAGTCTCACCTGTTACTCTTAGACATTTTGCAGACCAGTTAGCACCTGTCTTCACTGACATATTCAATACCTCCCTGCAGCTGGGCAAAGTTCTGGACTGCTTTATTAAGGTAGCCACTATTATTCCAATTCTCAAGAAGCATAAAATCTCTGAACCTATTGACTATTTCACTAGTTGATCTCAGTGGTTATGAAAGTATTTGAACGCCTCATGCTTTCCTGGTTAACTCTATCACTGATCCTCTCCTTGATCCACTTCAGTTCATATATAGGACATATGGTTCAGTAGAGGATGTAGTTAATTTATGCCTACACCATATTCTTCAGCACCTGGATTGCCTAACACCAATGTGAGGGTCTTGTTTGTGGATTTCTGCTCAGCCTTCAATACCATTGTCCCAGTGTTGCTTCAATGTAAACTAATCCATTAAGGTGTATCCTATGGTGTCTGCCAGTGGATTATGAGTTTCTAGACAGGTAGGAGGCAGTATGTGAGACCGGGCCCTTATATATCAGATCCAATGTCAATTAGCTTAGGCTGTGTTCTTTCACCCCTCCTGTTTTCACTTTATACTAAATGACTGTAGGTCCGTAGACAAATCTGTAAAATCCTAAAATTTGCAGATGACACATAAGTAGTGGGTCTCATTTCCAATAATGATGCCTCTTCTTCTCAAAGGGTGGTGGGCCGTCTTCCAGAATGGTGTTCTTGTAACAATTTGGAGTTCAATGTTATTAAGCCAGTGGAAATGTGGATTGATTTCTGCTGACAAGTCACTAACTGTCCACCTTTGCAAATTTAATGGCCTGACTGTCTCTGTGGTTCAGTCGTTTAACTTCCTGGGGACTACCTTCACTAATACATTTAAATGGGACGAGTACATCACCTCCATTATCAAGGAAGCCAGGCAGAGATTGTTCTTCCTTTGCCAACTTAAGAAGCTTGGCATATCAACACATATATTGTTAAATTGTTACTCAGCCATTACTGAGAGTATTGTGACCTCCTCCATCACTATTTGGTTTCCTTCTACCTCCTCTCTTTCTAAGATTCGGTTGCAGTGGGTGATTTGTTCAGCTGAGAAAATCATTGGCTGTGGTCTCCCATCTGTATATCGCCAGAGCAAAAAGGATAGCAGGAAAGATTGCAGCTTACTATACCCACCCAGCAACCATCTGTTCATTAATTAAATTGTCATCATAGAGGAGGTACAGGTCTGTTTCAAACCGAACTACACGTCATCTCTGCAGCTTCCTTCCTGATATTATTCTAATCCTAAAAATTTTACATAGGGTTTCTACTAACTGTTTTTGCATCATACTGTATAACTGTTAACTGTGCTGTTTGTCTATTCGTAAATATGTCATACTTACTCAACTTGCACTATATGATATCTACATTATTTTGTACAGTTTTTCTAACTATTTGAGTTAACTATTCGAAGTTTGTAATTGTTTTGTTCATCAAACTGTTGTATTTGTATAGTGGTTTGCACAGTGTCAGGTAAATGGTGTAAATCACTTTACACTCTGCACTATACTATGGAGGCTGAACATTGTTTGGCTTTATAGTCCTTTTGTTTTGTTTTGTTTTATTGTGTTGTTGCACTGGTTTTGGTAAAGGTATTCTGCATGTTAAATGTATATTATTTTGGGGGACTGTAAGGAAAGGAATATACAGTGCCATGTATGTGGATGAATGACAATATAAGTTGAGTTGAGTGAGAACACTTGAGATGGCATTTTGAAAAGAGAGACCTATTGAATTGACTCATCCAGGCTACATTGATACTCGGTTACTCCAACACTGCTACAGTTCTGGGTTGTGCATTCTGGTATGGCTTCAAATTGAATGTAACTATCAGATAACAAATGAATAGTTCTTAGTCACTATGATTGCACTGATAAAATTACAAATAAAATAAAAATGCATTTTTGTGTATTCTATAAAAACGTAATAATATCTTGAAATTTGAATGTGTTGTGAATATAGATCTTTCACTAAACCTTTGCAATTAGCACTACATAACGTATACATTTATGGGCTCTGGGGAGAATCCAGATTCATCAGAGGAAAACAACAACGACTCGAGGAGAACATCCCAACTCCATGAACACATATAGTGACCTGGTTGAGATTCTAACCCAGTATCCAGAAGCTGTGTGGCATCTATGTATTGTACAACTGTGCTACCCCTAAAATTAACACTACATGATATTAAAATGTAAGCATACTCCAAAGGCCTGATTCTACAGTTAACCCTGATGGTATTAAAAGGAAAACAGCAAATGTGAATAATTTAAAAATTGAATTCCACATTGAGGGACGTCTGTATGTGCTGCAAGATTAATGGGCAAAAGGATGAATATGGGTTTTCTTAAACTCTGCATTAGAAAAACAATCCTCAATTTATTGTAACACATGTTACATGAAATGTAGTGGATAGTTTGGAAAAAGGAAGAATTGGGGCAGCCTAAAAGACTAAGCAAGTTAAAAAATGTTGACTTAAACCTCCCAGGAAAAACTCCCTTCTTGTACTAGGTGTAGTCTGTGATAATTCCTGCCTTAGCTGAAAAGTATTTTTGTCAGTAATAGAAATAATCTGTCATGTCTACAAATTGCAAAAGCTACTGCTTGTCTAATGCATAATCAGTGCTGGACTGATTGAAATGGCCTTAGGATTAAAGGCATGAAGTTTGAGTTATTGATACGAGTTGCTTTTTTACAGAAACATCAAACACCTTGGCCTTATTCATCACAAAACCCTGAAGCACTGGTGTTTGAATTTTTCTTGCCTTCTAGTACGGAAAAAAAACATGTAAAGTCAGCACCATATCATCTATCTGTAAAAAAATGATGCAAACATACAGTAAGTAGGACTCTGGAAACACCATGTCAATTGTAAAGTAATCTGGAAATATGCTATAATACTTACATGTTGACTGATTTTTATTTCATTACAGTGTAATTGTTAAATTGGCCTCAGAAGTAAAATGGCAAGTGGTTTTGTCTTGTGAAGGCAGAGCTTCAATTCAAACACACAGTATTGTGGTAAAGACGTCCGTACTGTTTATTGTTTGCGTGCAGTTTTTCTGAAAGCAACTATTAATGAAATTTTAGCAAAAATACATGTATTTTGTATGTTTTGAGCATTGAAATGGATGACAAACATGTGGATTATGTGTCACAACTTACGTGAGAGTTTTTTATCTTTTTTCCATGGACATTTTTCACATTATGTCACCGCTGAGTCCTGTGCAATTTGAATCGTTCATAAGTAATTTCTCCAAGAAAACATGAGATTACAATTTTTTCTTGACCGCTACTACAAACTATGTGGAGTAAGTAACATTTAAGAGATCTATCATTTTTGGTTGGAATATTCCTTTAAATTAATACAAGGTCAGACTATGTGGAGTTGTTACATGTTGGACTGGACTTTCTGTGGATTCTGTGCTTTTCTCAAATATCTCAAACATGTGTCAAGTAAATTGTACTTTTGTGAATGTGGGTATGCTTTTGTGGTGTGTTCATGTGTGTGTTCATGTGATTAAATTAAATTACTTATCAAGCATCTGTAAGTCATTTTAAACAGATGCACAGAAATTGAAGTTATGCTTCCAAAACACTGACTCACCTGTTTCACAGCAAAAAGAAGACGTCCATAACAGTACACCATAACTAGAACTGGAATGGCGAAGCAGAATATGAATAGGCAGATGATGTAGGACACTGAATCAGAAGACTTTGATGTCCATGTCACAGAACAGCTTGTCCCAGGCCCCTCTGGACCATAACTGCTCCAGCCTAAGAGTGGGGGCACTGTCCAAACCAGTGAATACAGCCATGAGGCGCCCACAGATAGAAGAGGTTTCCGGAAGCCTGTGGCTGCCTTGTTACAGACAGTCAAGGTGCTGTAGCGATCATAGGACAAGATAGCCAGAGAGATCAAGGAAACAATACCTGGAATAAAAAAGGATAATTACACAATATAAATATAAATAATTTTCTATATCATTTAAGCATGCAAGAAAATTCTATTCATAGCAGTTATTTCTGTTCATGTGAAATTAATAAACTATTACTCTATTGTAGGCGTGGAGCTGGACAGTTTGACATCTGTGGCAGAGCAACATAAGCTGAGCAGGCTCCTGTCAATCGTGGAGAATCCACTGCATCCACTGAACAGGATCATCTCCAGATAGAGGAGCAGCTTCACTGACAGACTGCTGTCACAGTCCTGCTCCACTGACAGACTGAGAAGATCGTTTCTCCCCCACACTATGCGACTCTTCAATTCCACCCGCGGGGGTAAACATTAATATTATACAAAGTTATTGTCTGTCTGTTATACCTGCATTTTTATCACTCTTTAATTTAATATTCTTCTTTATCAGTATACTGCTGCTGGAGTATGTGAATTTCCCCTTGGGATTAATAAAGTATCTACAGTATCTGTCTATCTAAAAGAAATATATAAACATTTAGTCACATCTGTTAATTCTTATTATTACTTTATAAGCAATTCAGGCTTAGTAACTATATGCTGTATGTGACGGACTGGTGTTCCACACTCTGCCAGAAAGGCTTCAGAGATTAAAAGATGTACCTTATTACTACAGTATTTACTTAAAGGATAAATTGAAGAATTGACAATGTATTTAGCTAGTATTAATACAATAAATTTAATACTCTACTGAACAATTCCTGAAGTTAAAACTGATGTCAAAACCAGAAATCAGTCAGTCAGTCATTTTCCAACCTGCTATATCCTAACACAGGGTCACGGGGGTCTGCAGGAGCCAATCCCAGCCAGCAAGGCAGGAACAAACCGCCGGGCAGGGCGCCAGCCTACCACAGGGCGCACACACACACAAACCAAGCACACACTATTTAAGATCGCCATTCCACCTAATCTGCATGTCTTTGGACTGTGGGAGAAAACCGGAGCACCTGGGGGAAACCCACGCAGACACAGGGAGAACATGCAAACTCCACGCAGGGAGGACCCGGGAAGCAAACCCAGGTCTCCTTACTGCGAGGCGGCAGCGATACCCACTGCGCCACCATGTTGCCCCAAAACCAGAAATCTTTTCATACAATGCTGTGAAAATTTGTGCTGTCATTACATACAATATATCATGGCTGTCATGATGTCACAGGTCACATGGCACATACATAATGTGCCTAACAGCAACATAGCTTCATAAAGGACCAAAAGCATCAAAATATTTTCACCAATGGCTCTGTCCAAACTGCTCCTAATAGGATTGAATCTAGTTCTTGTTCTGACCAAGTGCAATTAGACTGCAGGCTACTTGGGCGTTTAATAATGGGACTGGCAGAAGAAGCATTTTCAGAAACACACAGGGTCCTAAAATAAAGCACCATATCCTAATCGTAATTCAAAATCATAGTCATTAGTTATTAGGCACAGAGTTGTATGCCCTAATAAACGATTCACAAGAATCGCACAGAGTTATCCATATTCAGTGACATTTGCTTGCAAGATGGCAGTTTAAATAGTCACAATTTCAGGGCACTTTTACCTAGTAACAGGCTCCCACATCTTAGCAACTGTGAAAGATGTTTTTTTTTTATATATTACCTGAGCAATAAATATTTGAGTAAGTCTGAGTTGCAAATTATACACTTGCTTTCAAGTCAGGTTCTGCCTTTTCTATGTAGAAGGAAATATTGGCTAACTTTTAGAATGTGACACCATCAAGAGAAAATGGCAAACATAGGGTAAACATATTTTCTTATATTTATAGGAGGCAGGCAATGTCCTGTATATAACTCTGGTCTAGTGAGCGATAGATAAGAACTAATCATTCTTTTGTAGATTTAGCAAATCCATCAATAATTGCGGAGTTACTAGAAAATAACATCTGCATACTACAGTACTTCTGTTGATTGTTTCATAGGGCTAACTACACAGCAAAAAGCCTCTAGCTATGTATCCCATAATGGGTATGGGTGGACTTTAGAACCTTTAAAAATGATAATTGGAACACAGAGGATATTCAAACTCTTTGATAACAGCTTAGATCTATTGATGTATTGCAATAAAGGCCTGCTATTTGGTAATTAATAGGGCTTATTTTTCTTCCACACAACCATTAAATAAAGTGGTTGTTCCTGGAAATAATTCAAAAAGGTATTTAATTAGCCTTAAACAAAATATTAACATAAAATGATAGTGAAACTAAACCCAACACGATTCAAAAATATTACAGATAATTACTAGGGGGTCAGGAAAAGAAATGAATGTGTGACTAATGATGATGAGGTCTTAATGTATGTCAATGAGTAGATGTTTGCAAATCGAGTTTATAGTTTTTTAAAATTTTGATTATAGACTAGGGAAAAATTTCACCTTATTACAATACGTGATAAATTAATTTTCCTAATTTTGGCATGTATGGTAAGGAAGAATGGCATGTGTTCAACTCTTTCATACATTCATTTTTGAACAGACTTATTTTAAAGCACTGAATTAGGGGAAAGAGTCTACTTCTGTTGTAGTGAGCAAAAAACAATAGCAACGAACACACTCATGAACACAACCACACTCGTACTTAGAGTTGACAACTAGCTTTTAATACATCTCCCTGTTGGTGGTGGAAAGCTGAAGTATTCAACGATAACTCAGAAAGACATGAGGAATTTGTACAAACTCCAAACAGGCCTGAATCTAAATTCAGAATGCCAGAGGTGAGAAGACGCAGCACTTACCATTGTACTATTTTAGGACTCACAAATCTGCACGTTTTTGGCATCTGAGAGGAAACTGTGGTACAGGAGAAACAACTCGTTCAGGTTTCAGAGAATGTGGAAACTCCTTACACTTAAGTGGGTTGAGATTTGAATTCAAGCCTCTTGAACTGAGAAGTAGCAGTGCTAGCCATTATAAAAACATCTGTCAGTGGGGCAGGCTGGTTTAATGGAATTAAATATAGCATTGATCCAGAATAGAAAAGCAATGTTTTTACTACAATTTCCATGCACATATTTACTTGGTAAATAGGATGCTGAAAATAAGAAAGGTTAAGCAATAGTACAAATGAAAATGGCAAACTTAATGATCAATTCATTAACACTAACCATGGCATTTGAAAATCTTTAAATAAATACGTAGGTCACTGAGTAGTTGAGTATCTGAAATCAATAGATGAGGCATTATGTAGTGTTCTTGGGAAAACATTATTAAATTGTAATATCTAATCACAGTTGTTTTTGGAGTCGCAGACTACACCAAAGAATCATAAGAGTGAATATAACAAGCCTATATCAGGGGCTATAAAGCTAAAATTATGCAGAATGTATGTTTTCAAATGAAGCTGGGAATGTAATTAACAGATGATCTTGATGTTAGTTTCCTACTTTTAAAGACACTGTGTGTCATTATTATCTCAAAGATAGTAAGTGAATTCACAGAAATACCCACTCTGTATGAATTTCTGTTGATATGTCACTTACCAGCTGAGTATTTGTGTTTACTCTGATGGGCATACATCAGTCACCAAGCAGATTATAGAATAAATCCAAAAAAACATAAAATAAACTGCATAAATGTGTTTGATTTCAGTTAAAATGTTAATAACTTTAAGATGTAGAAAACATAAATTCAGTCAAAACAAATCTTTGAGTGTTTGTCGCATATTATTATCATGATATTCCAAAGGTGAATGTATGGCTGATGGTGACAATTTCAAGAAGACAAAGGAAAAAACTTTCAGATCCTGCTTAATTGTACACAGTGTTTAATTAGGTACTTTATCATGTGGCTTCATTAATTGATTTTTATAATAGCTAACCATTTCTGTACATTTTACTTTGAACGATGTGTGTTGCAATTATAGATTTTACCATAGTGAAGTCCATTTACAAATCTCAATGATAGTACATGTTATGTAATGCAGTATACAATATGGAATAAACAGTTTACTTTTCTAACACACTTAATCGAGTTGAGAGTTGTAGGAAGCAAGTGCTTCTCTCAGCAGCATGTAACACAGGCACCAGTCCATTGCACAGCACACATACATCACTCACTCATGCCAAGCCAGTTTAGATTTTTCACTTAACCCTAAGACACGTGTATTTTTGGTGTGGGAGAAACCTCACGCATACAAGGGGAGAATATGCAAACACCATAACTCCATATAACAAGTGTCCTGGCAACAACTTTAACTCAAGACTCCTAGAGTCAGCATTAAGAACAGTACAACCATGTACAAAATATACACAGAGCCATCAGAGTTCAGCAGGAATGGCCACCTTAGGAAAGCATTCAAAATCTGAATCTGAATCAAAAACCAGCAGCTCTTAGCATTTTGTAGGGCTGAGTCTGAAAGACATGCCAGATTTACATTTTTGTAGCAGCCAAACTTCTAATTAGACTTTTTTATACATTCTTTTGATCGAGCCAACACAGCCCATCATTACCCACAAAACAACCTCAAGTAGTAGAATGAATTATCAGAATGGACACAACCATCAATAATAGGGGCATTAGGTAATGGTACATTATAGAGGCAGATTAAACGCAATGAGAACTGTTCTACAACTGGCATGTGGCAGGTCTAAGCTAACAAATGACACAATGAGGGATGACCTTAAGGAGTTCAGTGTGGCTTGTATGTCAACGACCAGACAATTTTTCTGTGCTTTGCTTTCTGGTCTTTTTGCAAAGGCACTTCAATATAGATAGCTACTGTAACTTGACCTGAAACTAGAAGGGAGAAAACTTTTTTTCCAGCCGATGATGTGTTGGTTTTTGCAGAAAATGTACCTACCACACCTATCAATGAGCCAGAGAAAGTCAGAAACACTCGTATTGGTGCATTGTGACCTGATCATGAGAACACTGTTGAAAGGAGAGGTAATGAGTCTTGAGCTGTACTCAGGTTTAACTAGCTTTTTTAGAAGGAGCTAAAAAAAATAAGAAAACACTCAATTTATTTTAACAGACCGGACAAAGCAGTCAAGAGCCAAAGAGAACTGAAAATAGCAAAATATAATAAAGAAAGGGAAACAGATTAACAGTATCTGACTTCCATCCATCCATCCATTTTCTAACCCGCTGAATCCAAATACAGGGTCACGGGGGTCTGCTGGAGCCAAACCCAGCCAACACAGGGCACAAGGCAGGAACCAATCCTGGGCAGGGTGCCAACCCACCGCAGAGTATCTGACTTTACATAGTAAATTCTAGATATACTGTAGAATAAATATTAGAGGGGCAGCACACAAATTCCAAGTGCCATATTATTTTGTATTGTGTTTCATTTTTGTTTATTTTTTCACCTACCATTTTTAAACGTCATTATGTGACAATGGTCCAAACAGATACTAATGTCAGCCTTGTAATAAACTACTAAATCATCATCCACTGTCCTCATGTGTGCTTTTTAACTTCAGCTTAATTTACCATTTAAGCCTATGGCATAACCCTCCCAATAATTTCTTTCTAATAATTTTGTATTACTCAAATTTGGCCATGACTTTAATTACCACTGTTGCAGTTTCTTTTTACATGACTGTATGTTTACCTTGCATGGTTACACATTAGTCAATGTCGATTTATTTATAGAAAACATTTAAAACAACATTAATAATGCTGCAGCCAAAGTGCTTTACAATATAACATACAGTATAATAAAGATAAATGAAATAAATACAATAAAACATGATTAAAACAAAATAAACACCAGCAGTAAATTAAACAAACAAACGACTAAGAGGAGGGATACCATCAGTATCACTGAAGATCACGGAAAGCTAGAAAATAAAAATGCATCTTCAATCTCATTCTAAACAATTGAAATGAAGGTGACTCCTTAATGTAATGAGGTAGAGAGTTCCACAGATGAGTTGCAGCAGCTGCCAAAGTCCTGTCCCCCTTAGTTTTGCTCTTAGTATGAGGGACAACAAGAGACAACTGAAGTCAAAGTCCAATCACGGCCCAAGAATGGATTTTATATGGCCTGTGCCTTTTGTCTCAAAATGTGTTATTTTTGGCCCGCAGGCACAAACAGAATAAATAAATCATACCGATTCAGCATGCAGTTTCTCTTTTGAACTCATGGTGACAGCACTTTATGACAGAGTTTGCCAACTGCCATAAAACCTCAAACAGAAAAAGATTGAATGATGGACCAATCACAGGTCTCGCTGGACGCGCAATGCTGTGGGGCTTGGGAGAGTTTAACACCGATGATTCTGCAGGTGTACGCTGCCAATTTGAAGGTACACTGTATGACTGTGTAAAATTTGCTCTGACCCTACCACTGTCATGCCTACAGCAAGTAAAAAAAGAAAAGTTGATAATGAAGGACGCCGCTTCCAGGCAAGGTGGAAGTTACAATATTTTTTCACTGAAAACCGAAACAACTGTGTCTGCCTAATTTGCTATGAGACTGTTGCTTTATATGAGGAATATAATGTGAAGAGACACTACGAGACAAAATATGCTGGTACATATGATAAGCTATTAGAGATTGACCGTGCTGAAAAAGTGAAGCAACTTGAGGAGAGCTTAGATGCCCAGCAGCGGTTCTTTACAGGGGCCCATTAGTCAAATGAAAACATCACCAAAGCTAGCTATGAAGTGGCTATGTTAATTGCTAAACATGGAAAACCTTTTACAGAAGGCTAGTTTGTTAAAGACTGTGTCATGAAAATAACAGAACACATTTGCTCCGAAAAGAAGAAAGACTTTGCCAACATTTGCCTCTCTCGTAACAGTGTGGCACAGAGAATTGAAGAGCTGTCATCAGATGTTAGAAGACAACTGGGAGATAAGTCAACAAATTTATGTTTTTTTTCTTTGGCCTGCGATGAAAGCACAGACGCATCAAACACTGCTCAGTTACTGATTTTTTTGAGAGGTGTTGATGGTGACCTAAACATAACAGAAGAGATGCTGGACCTCAGAAGCCTCAAAGGCCAAACAAGAAGAACTGATTTATTCCATAATGTTTGTTCAGCTGTTGATGACATGAAACTACCATGGAGCAAAGCTTAGTGGGATTATTACAGATGGTGTGACTGTCATGGCTGGTGAATGAAGTGGATTGTCCACACTAATCTGTAACAAAGTCAGCGACAAAGGAGGCGAAGATGTTACACTTCATTGCATCATTCATCAGCAGGTTCTTTGCGCCTAAGATTTGATCATGTCATGAATCCAGTGGTAAAGGCAATTAATTTCCTCTGTTCTAAAGCTCTATACCACCGCCAGTTCCAACAGTTCCTGCTTGACATCCAGGCTGAATATGGAGATGTAATATATCACAACGACATGAGGTGGCTCAGCAGGGGATCAGCATTGCAGCGATTTTTCTGTCTTAAAGGGGAAATTGGACAGTATTTGGCTAAAAAGAAACAGCTAATGCAAGAACTGTCAAGATACTGAATGGTTGGCAGACTTGGTTTTTTTGGTTGACATCGAGATTTTGAGATTTTGCCACAATTGAAAAGGACTTGTTGCTATTCTCTTCTCCCTTCAGCATGGACACTGATGAGGCTCCAGCTCACCTACAGCTAGAGCCGATTGAGCTTCAGTGTGACAACGAGTGCCGTAGCCGACAGCAGCAGTTTTCTCTCATGCCTTTTTACCAGCAACTGGATAAAGGTAAGTTTCCAGAAATATGAACATTTGCAAAGAAAATGTTGAGCTTGGTTGGCTCTACATATTTGTATAAACAGACTTTCTCTGTTTTGAACTTAAACAAGAACCGCTTGAGATCAAGACTTAGTGACTCCCACCTACGTGACATTTTACGCATGTCTACTACTGCTCTCAAACCAGACCTGGCCTGTGTACTGAAATCCAGATCTCAGTTTCACCCTTCACATTAGTGCCAATAGCTTACCTGTTGCTCTGTTATCTGGATTAGACACAGCTGTATTTTACAGTTTCTGAATGTTTTCAATTTCTGCTAGAAATTCAGATAACTTGTATGCCTTTATCTGTATATATCGAAATGCTTACATTTGCATATTTTTTTCTTTTGCTGTGTGAAAATAACAACATTAAATAACAGAATATTCATATGCATTGTTTATTGTTTAAAATAATGTCACCAGAGGCTGTTGGCCCTCAGGCACTTTCACATTATGAAATCTGACCCTCCTTGAAAAACGTTTGGACACCCCTGATCTAAGCTCTCCGGATGTCTGGTGTATAACACACAATTCAGAAAAACAGGCAGGAGCACGCTCTTGTAGTGATTTAAAAATCAGCAGCAAAATTAGTCTCTTTTACTTCTCACCATTGTTTTTAAATTAATTTGGGCTATTTTATACAGTTATGTAAATGCACACTCCTCCCCAAGAACAAACCATTGTATAAATATCATACCTACTTACTCTATGTATTATATGGATTATTTCTGTAACACTATTAAACTAACCCCACTTAAATTTGCTGTCTTTTGTGAAGGAACAACACTTCTGAAACTATTGTAATTGAGATGTTTCATAGAACTCATCATGCCATCTTTTATATGATAGTCACGCTGTACATATTGTCACACACATGCGCATGGGAGGCAGCTAAAGAGCTTGAGAAAGGGCAATTCCCAAATCAGACCGGGATGTGACAGAGTGCACTGACTCTTTTTCTCCCTTTCCTGCAGACCATTCACGGGAGATTCCACCTGGTCCTCTTGACGTCACTTCTGGGTCCGAGCCTATGGCGAAAAAGACCTTGCTGGCTCCAGCCCCTGTGATGTCATGTCTGGGCTTGAGCCTATGGCTGAAGACCTCTATGAGCCCGACCCCTTTGACCTCACTTCCTGTCTTCTCCTTTAAAAGCCTTCACCTTTTCCCTATTCCCTCAGTTCTGTTTTGGACTCGGTTTTGTGCACAGCAGTGCTATAATTTACATCAATTAGCAACCTGGAAACCAAATATACGGGTGCCCGCCCCAAACCTTGCTATGGCTCTTTGTGGAGTTTGTGACAATATGTACATGAAGACTAGATAAATATTTTAACAAGGAACAGCTGCTACTCTTTCATGAAGTCACTGTGGTGCTATGTTGTATTGTGATTTAGATTGTGGTTGCCGTCATTTTGATTGTTAACATCACATGACGACATCAATGCGCTCCTATTTAAGATGGTAACAATGTATATTTTCCATCTAGATTTGTGGATAATTCTCATATATAAATCTTGAAACATGTTTATTTATATATGGAAATGAATTTCAAGTAGACAGGACTGTTTCCTTTCTTTTATGACCTATAGGGTTTTGCCTTGAGAACTAAACCTTGAAAATCAATCTTTCTTTTTCTTGTTTAGATGTTTGATTTATCTGACTAATTTTATTGACTTTTGGCTGCTCTTTTTCAGCACCCATAGCAATTAACAGCAAACAAAAAACTGAAATACTGAAAAAATGTTACATTGTCACTTATTTATTTAGCAAAATCCAAACTAACACTCATTTACTTTGCAAATGGTATTTAATTGGTTGGTCTTCAGACTAAATGATAATGTGTTACCATAGTAATGTTGAAAATCCATATTTTATCCACTCATTCATGTATTAATTTTCCTGTTATTTGTCATACTGTACATGGTTACATTTGCAGTAGTTACTTCATTCATGCATTTTTACATATCATAGTTTTATATACAATTTTATCACTGATATCTGGCTATGACTGCAGTAAGAACATTTTACTGACATGGTTCTGGATAATACAAAATAATAAAATCACTGTCTGCTTTTAATAATTTCATTTGTATAATTACTGCATACACTTAACCTATGATGGCTTGTTATTAGCTCTAGGTATGTTTGAAATGGTGGTATTTGTTGAACTTAAACATTAGCACCCCCAACTTCAGTACACTCTGATAACTGTTAAGGTGGTAGTTGTAGCTGGTTCAAGTCTGACATTAATTTTCAAGACTAGGGGGCTCTGCCCCCTGCTCACTTCCCTCGCCAACCCCCGGGCGGGCACTTTGCGCTAGCCACTTTGCAACTCTGCCGCTCGTGTATGGGGAAGCAGATGTGCAATTTAAACAGATTGTTATTATCATGGGAATTGTTACATATGCATAATAGACCTAACTATTTTACATTACAGTGATTAAATAATCATAGTAAAAAATAGTAAAAAGTAATCAATTGTAAAAATAAATGTACACTTTTACTGTAAAACTTAAGTAAAAACAATATTTGGAATTAACTTTTTGTCAATACGCATTGAATTCTGATTCCGTGTTTGGAGTTACATCATAACAATGCAACATACAACTGCCCATGAGTGAATATCGTTTCTTTCTCTCTAATAAATAAACCAACTTTTAATTGTCATAGCAAAAGCTATTCTAACGGGAAACTGTAAACATTTTAATATGAATGGCATATCAAGATCTCCTTTGGACATAAAAAAAAATTATAAGAGATGAGAGCGCAGGAACTGTGTCTGACAAATGCATTCACACGAATGAGAGATGAGAGAATCTCTTGGCAATAGTCTCATTTTAAGATTTTCTTTTATAATAGAGAGGTGTAATGTTTAATATGTTCTGAGGTGAGAAGAACAATTATTCTAAATTATACTGTAGAATGAGGCAAATGTTGGGAAAGATTTTTTTTAAGTGCCAGTATTTAAAACTCTTAACAGTGTGTAAAATGTTACTAGTGCTTGTATTATTTCCTTGTTTATGCTGCATCTGTTAAATGAAATGCTGTTCCACTATTTGATTTTCTAAAAAGAAATACCCTTGCAGGCTTAAACTTCTATTACTAAATCTTAGCTTTCAACTATTTGGAGCATTTGCAATTATCCACTGAAAGAGTGAAGCTTTAATTTACAGGATAAAAACAGTGGCCTATATTACGGTAGATACTGATCTCCAAACATAAACTTTCAGTCAGTTAGGTATTTGCAATTATTTATTTGTAATGTTGGACATTGAGAATAGTGCAAATGCAAGGGAATTCTTTGGGATGGGGGAGAGGGTAAGTGGACTTTTTTAAGCAGTTCTTTTCAAAGAAACAATGCATCTGGTGCTGCTCAAGAAGATCTCCATGAAAACATAAAGTGTATTTTCTGCTGATGTTTTAAAAGGTAAATTTCATGCCTTTGTTGTTATTTTTCATTTCCTTACTGCAAAGAGACACATTAATGGAACCATCACATTTCATGGGGATTTAAAAGCAGCTAGAGATATACATGGAAGGTGATGAACAATGTCCAGACAGACACCACAGAGATACTGTATACTCCTCAAATATTTATATTTCAGTTGTCTTTCAAATTAGCAGGAGGCAGGAGCCAATGCCTCGGCTGGTCCTTGCAAACATTCACACTGGGCCAGGTTAGACGATTAATCAGTCTAACCTCCAAGTCTTTGAGAAGTGAGGAAAAAAAGCAAAGTACCCACACATACAGCATAACTGTATGAAGCAGTGTTAACCATGGCACCACCGTGATGATATTGATGTTGTTCTTGACTGTGATTTGTAAAAGTGTCATTCTTTTAAATTTGAAAATCAGTGTAAGTGCTCAGAGCGCTGCAAAGAAATACAGTCAAATGAAAAAGTTTGGGAACCCCCTCTTAATTCTTTGGATTTTTGTTTATCATTGGCTGGGCTTTCAAAGTAGCAACTTCCTTTTAATATATAACATGACTTATGGAAACAGTATTTCAGCAGTGACATTAAGTTTATTGGATTAACAGAAAATATGTAATATGTATCATAACAAAATCAGACAGACGCATACATCTGGGCACCCCAACAGAGATATTACAACAATATTTAGTTGAGCCTCCTTTTGCAAAAAAAAAAATGCCTCTAGACACCTTCTATAAGCCATTGATGAGTGCCTGGATTCTGGATGGAGGTATTTTTGACCATTCTTCCATACAATACCATTCCAGAACATTGTTACTTCTCCCTCTGCATGAATGCCTTTGTAGATTTCTGAACTGTGTTTTGGGTTATTGTCTTGTTGGAATATCAAACCCCTGCATAACCAACAGAGATCCTACTCTGCTGGGCCCTTGAGCAAGGCCATTAACCTTCAATTGCTCCAGGGGCGCTGTACAATAGCTAACCCTGCCTCATTCCTTTGGGATTAATAAAGTATAATAAAAAATAAAAAAAACTTCAACTTTGTGACTGATGCTTGAAAATTATCCTGAAGAATTTGTAGATATTGGGTTGAATTCATCAGACCCTCGACTGTAACAAGGGCCACAGTCCCTGAACTAGCCACACAGCCCCACAGCATGATGGAAACTCCACCAAATTTGACAGTAGGTAGCAGGTGTTTTTCTTGGAATGCAGTGTTCTTCTTCCGCCATGCAAATCGCTTTTTGTTATGACCAAATAACTCAATTTTTGTCTCATCGGTCCAAAGCACTTTGTTCCAAAATGAATCTGTCTAAATGAGCATTTGCATATAACAAGCGACTGTTTGTGCCGTGAGTGCAGAAAGGGCTTCTTTCTCATCACCCTGCCATACAGATGTTCTTTGTGCAAATTGCACTGAATTGTAGAACGATGTACAGATACACCACCTACAGCAAGATGTTCTTGCAGGTCTTTGAAGGTGATCTGTGGGTTGTCTAACCATTCTCACAATCCTGCACATATGCTGCTCCTGTATTTTTCTTGGCCTGCCAGACCTGCAGGGTTTAACAGCAACTGTGCCTGTGGCCTTCCATTTCCTGATTCCATTCCTTACAGTTGAAACTGACAGTTTAAACCTCTGAGATAGCTTTTTGAAGCCTTCCCCTAAGCCATGATACTGAACAATCTTTGTTTTCAGATCTGAGAGTTGCTTTGAGGATCCCATGCTGTTACGCTTCAGAGGAGAGTCAAAGGGAAGCACAACCTGTAATTGACCACCTTAAATACCTTTTCTCATGATTGGACACACCTGTCTATGAAGTTCAAGGGTTAACGAGCTAATCCAACCAATTTGGTGTTGCAAGTAATCAGCACTGAGCAGTGATATGCATTCAAATCAGCAAAATTACAAGGGGACATAAATTTTTGCACAGCCAGTTTTTCACATTTGATTTAATTTCATACAACTAAATGCTGCTTCACTACAAATCTTTGTTTGGAAAACACCCCAGTACTCAGATTCCTAGAAAATGAAAGACATACCACTGTTATCTTTTTTGTTAAAAGTAGAGTAAATTATTATGCAAGCTGAGAAGGGTTCCCAAACTTTTTTATATAACTGTAAATTGAATTTATTTGCATTTTACAATTGTGACTTCAAGTTCTGTTATTGATTTTTAATAAATTTGCACACTTTTCTAAAAACATTTTTCACATTGTCACTATGGGTTAATGAGTGTGGATTTATGTACCATAAATTACATCACAATAAAATATGCATGAAGTGAAAGTGTCTGAACACCTCCTGAATCCGCTATATGTAACTCTTAGCCATAATAATTTCATGAATGTATTAAATAAACTTTTACACACTTACCCACAGTACATGTTTCAGATTTTGTAGACCTCTCCAATTTTAGTCCAATTTGAAATCAGTTTGAATAGTGTGAGATTATGTCACATACCTGGAGAGGCGGATTGGGCTGTCATGAGATGATGATCTTTAATAGCATTTTTATACTGTCACTGAAAAAAATTATGTGTTGGATTTATTTTAAAAATTAAGGTACAGTAATTTTTTGCTTGCCCCTTTCTAAGTAAATTTTTCACAGGAGTTTCTACTTAATGTATACTAGAAAAATGCGTGTGCACACCAATTTGAAGTGACAAACAATATTGAGTATGGAAAACTGTGCTTACATTTTAATATGTACCGTTAATATAACTATCTTCCTTGTACGGATTTCAAAATGATTTGTAAATACGTGTACTGTTTCATATGATGCTGTGTAAGATAACACATTTTATTTAGCTGTACTCTTAGAATAAACTGTCATGTTGTAATGAGAAAGAAGAAAAAGATGCTTTTTTGATGCAGGGTGTATAAAAAGGCATCATATATATGTTCCATCCATCCATCCATTTTCTAACCCGCTGAATCCGAATAGGGTCACGGGGGTCTGCTGGAGCCAATCCCAGCCAACACAGGGCACAAGGCAGGAACCAATCCTGGGCAGGGTGCCAACCCACCGCAGCATATATATGTTTCCACAGCCAAACAAATTCCACAGAATCTAGAAAAAAAAAGTTTTACTTAAACATCTTTAGTAAACATCTCCCTTGAGTGAGTGTGGCTATGCTAGTCATTATTAAAGAAATTTTATATTTTAAATCAAAAATGGCATTGATAACTTTGTCCCAACACATGTTTTGAAAGTACAAAGAAAAATAAATAAATAAATACATTGGTTCCAAAATAGAGAAAGTAGCTTAGCATTTAACTAAATCCTGAATATCATGTGCTATGCTTGTTCGAATGTTAATCATTTTTTCAATGTTTTTAGAAAAAAGAACCTATTGTTACTTAACAAATGTACTGTACATTACATTAACTGCTGGGATGAACTGGCCATTGGAATTAACATGGATAACCCTGCTGCTCTCTCGCTGTGCTGCCATGTCGAGCCACAAGGCAGATGGAGTGAGCTCAGTGGAGAGAGACGCGATGCAATATGAGTGACTGATATCCACGCGGCTTCCTTAATTCTACTGTCCAATCACACGATCATATAACTCTCAGCCACTACGTGAGTAGAGACATTATTTTTTCTTTCATTAATTAAACAAATTAGTGATTTATGTGCAAGGAACTGCAGCAGGTTCAGCGTGTAGTGGTTGGTACAATGAAATTCATTCTTATACGTCTCCTTATAACATTTGACAAAAATATAGCATACTATATACTCATATACTGCTCATACTATATTAGCATACAGCTAATAATTTATTAACGGCGACCGCAATTATTTCTCTCTATTATAATAAATAAATAAATCCTGGGACGAGTCTTGACTTTTTCAGGGAGATACTTTCACGTCCCACGAGACGAGACTTTGTGCCAAGAGATTTAACCACGCCCGGGGCCGGAAATAAAAGACAAAGAGTAGATGACAAAGTAGAACGTTGTAAAGAATTAAAAAATGCTGGCACCATGCATATGCAGAACAGGTTAGAGATAATGAAAGTACTTAAATTCAAAAGTCTCAGAACAATGATAGTAAAGTGCAATTTGTGCAAACAAATGGAAATTATTACTTGGTGAAATAACTGAACAGCCAAAAGAGATATATTGTTCAGATTTAAACTTTAAGTTGGAGACTTGTAGATCGTCTAATTCATGTTGCTATCTGGGAAAAGTAGTGTTTCTTCCCAATGAAGAGGGGTATCTGTGAGAATTAAAAGATTTGTAGTTTGGTGAAAGTAAAATCCACATATGTGAGTGGCAGAGACACGAAGTGGCTGGCGTGTAGCACAGGCCAGGGTGGTTGGCGAGCGAAACGAGCAGGGGGCAAAGCTCCCTTGTATGACCATATAATTTTCTTATTTTTCAAAAAATGACACATTAAATGTTTAACATTTGATCATTTAACAATTAACCATTCTTATTAATGAGAAACTAAGTAAAACACTAAACATTTTACATATGTAAATATGGTTATTAGTGATGAACAAACTCCATGATGTTCGCTTTGCCTGAAGTTTGGACAAATCATGGAAGTGTTCACAAATGTATTGAAGTCTATCAGGAAGAACTAACTGGGCTAGATTTGACTGGATTGTAATGGTGCAATCATCTTTAAAGTGTCCCTGAGGACTAGGGAAATGACTGTCAACTATACTGGATTGATAATTGTGAAGGTGACCTGAGCTGTGTGGTAGCAGTGCCAACCACTACACCATGTTGCTCTTAAAGAAAGAATGCAATTGTATATTTTGTCAAAACAAAGCGAAAATGGCGAAAATGTTAAAAGTCAGAAAAATACGTAGGTCTTTTAAAGACAGAAAATTCAAAAGGGCATGTCATGATTAAAACCACTGGCTGTTTTTGTTTTTTGAAGTGGTCCTGAAGTCCCTCTAAACTGTCTGTGCTGATGCTCTGAACTTCTTCTATCAAAAAGATAGAAATGTCTTGTAAATATTAATAAATCTGTCCTTATTATTATTATTTCATAGAGTCTGTTGTGTTTTTTGATCGTCAGGCTCCTTCAAGGTTTGTTTCTTATCTCCATGCAGCCAATTATGCATGCATGGGACATACATCTCCTTCTCTTATGCTGACATGGAACTCGAAGATCAACCTGCATATTTGGCGACAAACAGATATAACTTGTTATTTATGCTATATATGTTTTCATAAAAATAACATTTTGAGAACCCGCATTATTTACTTTTGTTCTTCCACTAAGTCCCACAGAATCTGTAATGCAAATAATCAGCATTATATACCCGGGGGCGCGGTCCCATCTAATCTTGGCTGTTGCAGCACCAGGGGGTGTCACGCTGGCCTCACAAAGCATTATGGGGTGCTAGGGAAAAAAAGTTTTCCTAAATCGTCAGAATTATCAGTAAATAATTTGAGGAACAAAGGCGAACACGAACATAGTCAGTTCACTGCAAACAACACTTTGGAAAATTTGCTGATCAGCACTAATGGTCATAGATAGGCAAGGAGATCCTTTTCATCTTTACTGTCCAACTTCATTGTCAGTGAGCTGAAATCAGCAGAAGAAGATAGTGTTGTTGTCACTGAGCTGGAACCAGATAAAGTGGATGGAGTGACTTTAAAGCTGTATGCTGCTGTGGTGCCAAACTGCTACAGAACTTTTTTTTTTTTTATTTATTAATTTTATTATAATCAATACATAGTAATCAAGTTTTACAAAAAAAGAATTATGCTAAGAACAGATCGATCCCCACCCTTGAGAGAGAGAGCAAGCCAAATGGTGTAAAATTTAAGGCTTGTAAAAAATACCTAAATCAACAAATTCTCTGTGCTTTATAAACTCATTTCAAAATATTACTGATTAGATCCTGCCATGTTTTGAAAAAAGTCTGCACAGATCCTCTAACTGAGTATTTGATTTTTCCAATTTTAAATAATATAACACATCAGTTTCCCACTGACTTAAAAGAGGAGAGTTTGGGTTCTTCCAGTTTATCAGAATAAGTCTGCGTGCCAACAGTGTAGTGAATGCAATCACAATTTGTTTGTCTTTCTCCACTTTAAGACCCTCTGGAAGAACCCCAAACACAGCTGTTAATGGGTTAGGAGGGATTGTGAGTCCAAGACTGTCTGAGAGGTAATTAAAAATTTTTGTCCAGAATAATGTTAATTTGGTGCAGGCCCAGAACATGTGACCCAGTGAGGCTGGGGCTTGGTTGCAACGTTCGCAGGTTGGATCATGTCCTGGAAACATTTTGGAGAGTTTTAGTCGAGACAGATGTGCTCGATATATAATTTTGAGTTGTATAATTGTATGCTTTTGCATATGGAGCTTGAGTGAATTCTCTGCATTGCTACTTTCCACTCCTTTTCTGATATATTAATTGAGAGGTCATTTTCCCAGTGTCCTCTTGGATCTTTGAAAGGAAGGGATTGTAAAAGGATTTTATATATTGTAGAGATGGAGTCTAACTCCTTGAAATTGAGCAATAATTTTTCCAGCGTGGATGAGGGTGCAAGATGAGGAAAATCTGGAAGGTTCTGTTTAACAAAGTTCCTGATTTGAAGATAGTGAAAGAAATTTGTAGCTGGAATGTTAAATTTGGAACTGTAATTGTTCATAGGATGCAAAGACGTTGTCTATATAAAGATCTCTAAGCAAGTTAATTCCAAATTTTTCCAGATATTAAAACTGCATATGTTTGTGAGGGTTGAAAGAGGTGGTTCTTTTGCAGGGTGCCACAGAAAGAAGCTTCTCCGTCTTAAAATGCTTTCTACATTGGTTCCAGATTCTAAGTGAGTGGAGCACAATTGGGTTATTAGTGTATTGCCGATAACGTGTGTTTATTGGAGCACAGAGCAAGGAATACAAAGAAGTACTGCAGGATTTTACTTCTATTGCGGTCCATGCCTGTGTATGTTCTTCTATTTGTGTCCAGGTTCTTATCGACTGTATATTTGCCCAGTAATAAAACTGGAAGTTAGGTAGAGCCATGCCACCTTCTGCCTTTTGTCTTTGTAGGGTCGCTCTTTTGATGCGTGGATGTTTAGAATTCCAAATAAATGAGGTTATTGTTGAATCTAATTGCTTAAAGAACGATTTATTAATGTATATTGGTATGTTTTGAAATAAAAAGGAGCTTAGGAAGAATATTCATCTTAACAGTGTTAATTCTTCCAGCTAGTGTGAGATGAAGGGTTGACCATCTATGCAAGTCTTGTTTAATTTTTTCCATGCAGACGACGAAATTTTGTTGATAAAGAGCTTTATGTTTACTTGTGATGTTTACCCCGAGGTATTTAAACTGTTCTGCAATGATAAAAGGAAGGGTGTCTAATCTAATATTATATGCTTGCGAATTCACCGGAAAGAGTACACTTTTATTCAGATTAATTCTGAGACCAGAGAGCTTTTGAAATTCTGTGAGTGCTGCTAAGACTGCAGGCACAGAATTTTCTGGGTCCGATATATACAGTACCATGTCATCTGCATATAATGAGATTTTCTGTTCCAGTCCTTCTCTGCTAATCCCCTTTATCTGATCAGTATTTCGACAATGTATTGCCAGTGGTTCAATGGCAATTGCAAACAGCAGTGGTGACAAAGGGCATCCTTGTCTTGTGCCACGCTCTAGTTTAAAGTAGTCTGAGCAAATGTTATTGATGCAAACTGAAGCTTCTGGGTTAGTATACAGTAATTTAATCCATGCACAAATGTTCGGGCCAAACCCAAACTTCTCCAAAATAGTAAAAGGTATTTCCATTCAATCATGTCAATGCTTTTTCTGCATCCAATGATAATAATATTTCTGGGGTGTTTGATTTAGTTGGTGAGTATATTACATTAAACAGGCGTCAAGATTTGAAGATAAGTGTCGGCCCCTAATAAATCCAGTTTGGTCTTGTGATATTACGAGGGGAGCACTTTCTCCATCCTTCTAGCTATGATTTTAGAGAGTATTTTAACGTCGTTATTCAGAAGTGAAATTGGTCTGTATGATGCACATTGTAATAAGTCCTTATTTTGTTTTGGAAAGACAGTGATTAGTGCTTGGCGAAAGGTTTGTGGAAGAGATTGGTTATCTCTGGCTTCTGTAAATGTTGCTAATAGGAGGGAGCTAGCTGAGCGGAGAATTTCTTGTAAAACTCTGCAGGGTAGCCGTCAGGGCCTGCTGCTTTTCCACCTTGGAGTGACTTTATAGCATCCAGTAATTCTGATAATGACAGAGGTTTATCGAGTTCCTCCACACTAAAAGCGCCAATTTGTGGTATCTGTAATTTATCCAGAAATGCATTAGATTGTATATTGTCTTCTTTAAACTCAGTAGTATATAGGGATTTATAGTAGTCTCTAAAAGTGTACATTATATTTTTGTGTTCGATGATTTTATCTCCATTCGTGTTAGTAATTAACGAGATTGCGCTATGCATATCTTGCTTGTGAATTTGTTGCGCTAAAAGCTTATTAGCTTTCTCTCCATGTTCATAATAATGATGTCTGGATTTGTAAATTAGTTGTTCGGTTTCTTTAGTTGTCAAGAGGTTTAATTCTGAATGTAGAGCCTGCCTCCTCTTATGTAGAGTCTCGCTTGGTAGTCTGGCATGTTCTTCATCTATTTTAGTAATTTCGCTTTTTATCTCTGCTACTTTCTTCGCTTCGGATTTATTTCTGTGGGAAAGATATGAGATAATCTGTCCTCTTAAGAAGGCCTTAAGAGTTTCCCAGAGTATTCCTGCAGAGATCTCAGGGGATGTATTTGTCTCTAGAAAGAATTCAATTTGTTTGGATATAAATTCAGTACAATTCTCGTCAGCTAATAGAAGCGGATTGAGCGCCATCTGCGGGTGAGTGTATGGGGCTTAGTAATTTCAGCTCCAAGATCATCGGAGCATGGTCTGAAATAACAATAGCATCGTATTTACAAGATTTAATCTTAGGCAAGAAGTTATTATCTATAAAGAAGTAATCAATCCTTGAGTAGCAATGATGTACTGGTGAGTAGAAAGAATATGTTCTTGAATTTGGGTTTAAAAACCTCCAGGGATCTGATAAGTTGTGATCAGTTATAAACTTTGTAATTATCTTTGCGGTGTTAGTTGCCGTTCCCCCTGTGGAGGAAGTCTTATCTAAAAGTGGATTTAGAACACAATTAAAGTCCCCAGCCATTATAAGTTTATGAGTGTTCAGATTGGGAATGGATGCAAATAAATTTTGTATAAATTCCTTATCATCAACATTAGGTGCATAAACATTTATCAAAATCATTTTACAGTTAGATAAGTCTCCCATGACCATCACATATCTCCCTTCAGGATCCAATACTACATCTGATGCTACAAATGGTACTGTTCTATGTATGAGAATTCCCACCCCTCTAGTTTTCTTTGTAAAACTAGAATGGAACATTTGGCCAGTCCAGTCTTTTGCAGCCGGAACTGATCCTTACTTAGTAAGTGGGTTTCCTGTAAAAATACTATTTTAGCATTTAGACCTGTTAGGTGAGAAAGTACTTTCTTTCTCTTTAATTCGTGATTCAGGCCTTTAACATTCCAGCTTACGAAGTTAACTGTCCCATCATGGAGACACTGATTCTGAGTTTTTGTGTCATTTATAGTCTTAACTGGAAGTGAAATAGTTTAGGTCTTAATTTCCTATTCCCCAAGAGTTGTTGCCATGCAGCTTATTATTACGTTGATAGTTATAATTATAAAGATTGAGATGATAGATTAGATATAGATCAAGCCTGCTCTCTTTCTCTTCCCCCCTTAACCCCCACCCTCCCTTTTTGCCTCCCCAGGTGAGGCTAAAACCCACTTCATGCAGTCCCAGTCCTCTGACATACCCAGAGACAGAGCACGCCCAAAGCACATCAAGCCCCCATGCAGTGGCGCTTTAAGGTTAAAAGATAGAGATATCTGTTACCAATATAGTCTTTAAAAGAGGAAAAAGAAAAAAAAAGAAAAAAGAATTTTGCACTTAATATATACATATATATATATATACATATATATATATATATATATACATACACATACATACACACATATATACATATATACATACACATACACATACATATAATCTTCATCAATTTTAGTGCATTAAGATGATATCCCCAGATAATAAACCCAGGTGATGGTGTTAAAGATGTGTCCAAAACAAGCATAACAAGTCTTAATGCAGTAATAGCAATAACAGCAAACCAAGGGTATGATATTGAACAGTCTCATTTAGGGTACACATGAAATAATTAGAAAAGAAAAAAGAGGAGGAAAACGTAATTAAGCACAATAAAACATAAACATTTAGCCCTAGTAATACTAAGTAATAATAAGTAATAAGTAAGTAATAATAATAATAATAATAATATAAGAATATGAGAATATATGCTGATAAAAAAACCCGTATTTTAAAACAAATAGATCAGACAGTAGATTATTAATCCTAGCTTTATCATTTACCGCCATGACTCACAATTATGTATCAGAATAGTCCCGGATCAGCTTTCTTAACTCATTTTCTGCCTCCTCCTTGCTAGCGAAAACATAGAAATGACCCTGCCATTCCACTTTCAGTTTTGCCGGATACAGGAGGCCGATTTGACATTGGCTTGCCGAGCAGCTGTTTAATATTATAGAAGGCGCGTTTAATAGCTGTTGCTGGAGAGAAGTCAGGGAAGACGCAATGTGGCAATCTTCATATATAATATCTTCCTTTTTTCCTGAGGAGTTCCATCACCTCTAACTTAAATGATAATCGCTCAAAACGAACTATAAAAGATCTTGGTCGGGTCTGACGGTGTTTGATCCGCGACGCGTAAGCCGCTGCTATCTCAGATTCTGCTTTAAAGTCGCCCCGATTATTTTAGAAAAAGTTCAGTTGCGAATTTCACGGGTTTAAACTTTCTCGATTCTCCGCAGGCCTTCAATTCTGACATTATACCTTCTATTCCCATCTTCTAAAGCAGCCAGTCTGTCTCCAAGTTTTTCTCCGAGTTTTTTACATTCCGAACTGGCATTTACTGCTCTTTCCTCGGCACTGGCAGCTAGATGTTCGGCTATTTCGATCCGATTCGTGAATGTCTCACTAAGATGCTCCAATTGATCAGCAAGCGTGCTCAGTTTAGCCGAGTTTTTCTCAATGCGCTCTTCAATTTTGCCCAGCACCTGTCGAAGTTCAAGTTGGACCTCTTGACGCAGCCTTTCATTTGCCTGTTGGAATTCCTGTCGCAGCCTTTCATTTGCCTGTTGGATTTCCTGTCGCAGACATTCATTGGCCTGTTTCATCTCCTGTTTTAATTCCTGTTTCAGTCTCTCAAGTGCCTTTGCCGTTGCTTTCTCATTAGCCTTCTCGCTTTCCTTTATATCTTGCGTGAGCTCAGCGAGCAACACTTTCAGTTCAGATAGCTCAAATGTGCCTTCTTGTGCCGTAGATGAAGCAGCAGACTCTGCTGAAGCGGTGTCCCCGCTGCTCCAGTCCCGCGTAATTGCGTAACTGAAGCCGCGGACCTCCCGGCCTTTTCCAGTTTCAGGTAATCCTCTCCAATCGGCGAGCTATCCACATCTGCACTCACGATCGCACCTTCGCTCCCCTTTTCGCTCTCAGCCGGCGACGATGTAGCGGACCGTGGTCCCGAGGAGTCTGTACTTTCGCCCATCTGATCCAGGTCTGTCTCTGACAGGCCGATCTCGAAGCTAGGGCTTGCTGATCGCAGCTTGGATGTAGCTTTAGTCTTCGATTCTTTCGTTCTTTCCTTCTTGTTGGCCATGTTTATATGTGTTTACATATACTGTAGCGGTCCCTCTCGGGTCGAATAAATACAGGATATCTCAGAATAATAAGCAAATAATATGAAAAATAGCACCACTGCTAGCGGAGCTCCACTTCAGACGTCCATCTCCCGCATCGGACGAGACCAAAATCTGCTACAGAACTTCTTGTGGTGGTTTATGCTGGTACCAGGTATCACCAGCTAGCTTCAGTCCACATTGCACAAGGAGTATAGAGAGTGTCCAATGACATTCTGTTTCTTAACTTTGACTTCACAACACTCATTTGACTGAACAGCCGTTCAACGTCTGCATTTGCACAGTGCTTCAAATGGATTTTCATCCATAAGTGTTAGTATAGCTGTTCACTTCACTCCAAAACTCAATTGTATTTTCAGTTGAGTTACACTTAAACAGACAGATGTTTCTCAATTAGGAAACAAGTTTCTCCATTGCTTGGGGCTGGTATCCCAGTAGCTCAGCTACTTAAATAACTTCAGCGGTGCATTTTTTGTGCTTTAGCATTTCCTTAACACTAAAGTTCAAGTTTGTCAAGGCTTCTAGCATGTCTGGGAGCCTTGCTTGAAGCTTCTTGCTTAAAGGAACAGTGTAGCTGATGCACCATCTCCAAATGACCTTTATTTCCTCTGCCGCAAGACTGAGTTGGGACATGGTGCTCTTGAAAAGGTATTCAAGGTATGGTGAGGGACGGAGATGTCCATCAATGGTATTTTCAGGACATCAGTTTTTGCCAGAGCAAATTGACTTTGTGAGGTGTAACACATTGTCCAAAAGCTTAATAGGATCTGTTTCCTCTCCCTCAAATGACTTCCCTGCAGTTTGTACATCCAGACTGATTTCAAGAATGTCAGGTAGACATAGTTGGCCTTGTCCATGTACATGGCATGGAGCACATCTGCCATGTAGCAATGCTCACTGGCCTTGGTCAACTCAAAGTGTAGTTTCAGTTCCTCCCACTGGTTTAATATATGATTTACTGCAGGCTCAATCGATAGCCAACATGTCGCACTCACTTTGGTAATCTGCAGGGATTTCTGGACATAATTAATAGTGACATACATACTTATGTATGCCTCCCACAATTTTGGGGAAATTAAAAACCATTTGTATGTTTCCCTTATTAGGTACTCAACACTCCTAGGGATGGGTTCTTTGGATGCTGCACTGACCACCATTTGTAAAGAATGTCACACACAGCGGATGAGTATCAAACTGGGGAATGGCCAATCTTCCTTTAAAGTCTTGTGCACTCTGTTGTGCACCCCAGTCATCACAGACGCATTATCAGTGCTAATACCGTGAAGATTCTCTTTCTGGTGACACTTCTCAAGAAGCTCAATTGCTGCCTTTGCTATTACCATCCTCCAATTCAGCCAGCCCAAGAAATGGGGACACAATTGTTCTTTTTTTAGCGCTAATACCCCAAATCACTACACCTAGGTATTCTGAGACACTAACATAAGCTGACTCATCTACTCCCCTAAGCATTTCTGTACATTTGATGTGTGAATTTGGACGTTTGTTGCTGCCACAGAATCTGCAAAGGCAGTTTTGTAAGCCAAACTTATATGGCCACATGCTAGCAGATAGTGTTTTTCAGATATCCACTTTTTTCATGAACTGTGGTAATGTAGACTGATATTGAGGTTGTATGGTTTTAATTTATTTATATGCTTTGCTGAAGCACAATGTTTTTTGATGTTGTACATCTTTGCAAGCATATCTGATTTGCAATATGCACTGTATTCCTAACAATCATCTCCAGCAACTGGCTTCTGCCACCCTTTAAATTCAGGTTTTGACTCCCACTCTTTTCTATACTTCTGACTGTACAACTTCGAATGAGACATGTTGATTGTCTTGCCTAAGTTGAACTTCTGCTGAAAAAAGTATTGCAGTTGTTGCCTGTGGCTGGATACTAAACATTCATGAAAAGCAAATTCCTACTTCAGAATGGTTCTTGTCTTCTCGCACCTTAGCAACGGCTTCTATATGAGCCTGTCAAAGTCTGTCAAGGTTTGATAAAGCTAACATTAGACATTACAGGTTAGTGACATTCCATCGGTAAAATATGTGACAAACTGTTGACCTAATGATCCAGAAACAAACTCTTTAGTGTTGCACAAGAAACAGACACAGAGAAAATAATATTTGTAGTCATTTTATAGGGGTAGATGTGTGTATTTCAGTATTTACTTCGCTTTTCAAAAGTTGCTAAAAGTTTCTAAATAAATTTAAGAATAGCTGCATTTGTTGCTAGTTGCTATTTGAAAATAAAAGTTGCTAGGGTAGTCGAAAAAGCTGCTAAACCTAGTAACAAAGCTGGCTTTAAGCTGCTGTGGGAGTGTCAGAGTGGCAGGGGGACAGGGTGGCATCTGCACAGTGAGTCCTTTCTATCTTTTTGGTATCAGTCCTGAAACTACAAGTTTGCTCTGCTGAATGTATACTGAATGGTGCAATAATTTCTGCATTTTAGGCATATATATATATATATATATATATATATATATATATATATATATATATATATATATATATATATATATATATTACATTACATATCTTCTTATATAATACGCTACTGTGGCAGTTCATTTGTTTGTCCAGGATTTTAAATCATCTGTAGCTCACAAACAAACCATTTCACCTATTGACTTGAAATTTGGTACACATATACTACATGGCGTCTACTATCCGCTTTCAGGGTGATGATTTGTATTACTCTTTTTATTTTTATTTTATTTTATTGTAGAATCAACTCTCAGCAGCGCATGGCAGGGCGGCCGTGAGGTGCATGCGTATGGTTGCCGTTCTCATTCCCTACCACCTTCGCTAATCATTCTTGAAGACTTAAGTGCCAGCTTAAGTGAAAAATTAAAGAAAAAGTACTAAGTAATTGCAACACAAAAAAATAACTTTATCAGTTTTAACGGGAAAAGATGTCGTTGGAAGAAGAAGAAGCAGCGGGGCGCTAGGGTGGAGAAAAGAAGAGCTGCTCAGGAACCAGCAAGCACATCAACCTCTGAGCAAACGAAAGCTAAACGTACAGAGAAAGAGTATGACAACTATGAATGGTCAAGTCAAGTGTATTCACTGCACAATATGCAGTACACCGTTACTGGTATGTGTATATACTGTATATATATATATATATATATATATTGTCACACACGTGCACATGGGAGGCAGCTAAAGGGCTTGAGTGAAGGCAGTTCCGAGGCATGCCGGGATGTGGCAGAGTGCACTGACTCTTTTTCTCCCTTCCCGGTAGACCATTCCTGGGAGGTTCCACCTGGCTCTCTTGACATTACTTCCGGGACCGAACCAATGGAAACCTCTGATATCACGTCCGGGCTTGATCCAATGAGTGATGAACACGTGCCTGATCCTTATGACCTCACTTCCTGTCTTCCCCCTTAAAAGCCTGCCCTTTTTCCCTTTTCTCGAAGTTCTGTATTGGACTCGGTTGTGAGCACAACAGTGCTACCACATTATACGGGTGGCTGCCCCAAACCATGATATGTATCGGTGTGTGTTTTATGACAATATATATATACAGTATATATAAATATATTGCTTTATAATACTGTGATATTTTTACTCCTCTGGTTATTCAAGCCAGCAAACTCACAGAGTTAAAAAGAAATTCCAAAAACACAATCTTTTAAAGGTATAATAAAAATAACTGTTTCTTAAATGCTCATATACATGGATCCACAACATTATACAGGTTTTATTATTGCATAACAAGAGAAGGAATGAAAGCCAAGCTAGATTTGGATATTCAGTGCATAATTTGTAGAACAAGATAAAAAAAGCAGAAAAAAAGAAGACATCAAATTTAAAACAAATTAAGCTTCACTTACTAATTCCATTACATTAAATGAAAGGCAGGTAAACACCTATGATAAGAGGCTCTCCAACCTACTACACCAAACCAACCCATATTAAATTCAAAAATAGGCAAAGATCCAAAAGTAAGAACAAAGCACGCTGAAATCAAAGCAAAACATTCCTCTCAACAATATAGCAGTTGGCACCTAGGATGCATCCATTCTTAGAAAGAAAAACAGATAAAGAATAAGTGAAGAATAAAGTAGTTTTCACTTGTTTATGCTATATGTAAAGCCTACAACTGATGTAGTTCAAGGGAACCTGGTGAGACTCTAACGGGAATCAATCTTAGCATCACATGGAAAGGGACATAAACCATTGCTAACCTCAATTCCATTTTGGTCCTTAGTTTAGAAGAGCCCATCCATAAGGAAGATGGATGATTTCACTTCTGACCTCCAGATAAAACCACATCCTAACAATAATGAGAAATGGGAGCACAGGCAGACAATTGGCACCATTTGTCTAACCGACTTTGACAAGGATGGAATTGTTGTGTCTAAAACCTTTTATTTTTTTCAATTCTTTCCTGAATATTTCAACTCAATTGGCACTAGAATTTGTTTTTTCCACCTGGGACCTCAATACTTAGAAGTACTCTTTGTTTTCTTATTTACAACAAATTAAATACATGTTTGGATTCAGCAACTGCCTCCTCATTGTTTATTTGTCTGAGGAGATTGTTCATTAATAGTTAAGAGTCTCACTGATAACTATGCCTGTCTCAAAGTGTACAACATGCAACACTGAGTGTCTAGGGCTTTCTCCATAACAGTGCTGGGAACAATGCCTCATTTTCTTGTAATTGTTATATAAGTAGATTGAATTGTAACTTCACTTAAGATACAATAACAGTGGGTATTTTCACCAATGAGTGACAAGTAAGCAAAACATATATTCAGAAGAGAATGTTGGAAAGCTGAGGTGCTATGGTTTGCTCCCAGTAATTGCACTAAACCAATGCACTGCCTGCATACCAATACTTCCACAATAGAGACAGTGACAAAAACATTCAAATGATCTTTTAACCTCTTTTCAAACATACTTCTTTAAATTTTGGGTTGTATGATGCCCGTGTCCTGTGGAGTAACAATGGATTGTGCAGATTGTACAAAGATCAAGGGCCTACAAGCTTGGAGGGCCCACTCGGGGACATATAGATAAAAAAAAATGTATTCAGTGATCCCTCGCTATATCGTGCTTCGACCTTCGCTTCTAATCAGACACGCAACACGGCCTAGTCTACCTTACAGAGGAGCGCACATTTCCAAATTTGTTGACCTTTGACGTGCCATAGCGGATGTGAACAGAAGAAGTTTTAAGGACGTCACATTATTATCGTAAATAATTGTTACTTTTGTACATTGATTTGATATCAACAGTTTTCAAAGTTTTAACTCGTAAATGGTAAATCATTGTAATTCTGTTGTTAAGTTATGGTCCCCGTCAGTTGGCAAACACCAAATACTTGAAAAATTTGACGCATTTTATACTCTCGCTATATGATGCCATGTGCAGTGAGTGAAATGGTTGCAACTACTGAGTCTGGAAGTAGCGATACAACAGTAGTATCCTGTCAGCTGGTGTTGTCATTTTAATTTGTTACAAATTGTAATTACTTGATTTTATAGCACAGAACAGTTTCTACTTTCTAGGTTATGTTCCATTTTCCTCTTCGTTTTCATCTTCCTTCACAAAGTTGTTTTTGAAAAGTAAGTGCGTCCACATCTTGCATACAGTGCACCCGGAAAGTATTCACAGCGCATCATTTTTTCCACATTTTGTTATGTTATAGCCTTATTCCAAAATGGATTAAATTCATTTTTTTCCTCACAATTCTACACACGACACCCCATAATAACAACGTGAAAAAAGTTTACTTGAGATTTTTGCAAATTTATTAAAAATAAAAAAATTGAGAAAGCACATGTACATAAGTATTCACAGCCTTTGCCATGAAGCTCAAAATTGAGCTCAGGTGCATCCTGTTTCCTCTGATCATCCTTGAGATGTTTCTGCAGCTTAATTGGAGTCCATCTGTGGAGATGCAGAAAAAAATAGTGATGCCAAAGTTCAAAAGTTAATTGCAAGTTGCTTAAAATGAACTTAAGTCAATGTGATTTCCATGAATGCTTCAAAGTAGGATTAATTAGCATTTCATTTTCTCTGTTATCAGATACTTGCCAAGCCACGTTACAAATTTAATACCAGTGAACTCTACAGAAATGCTACTTTGGTTGCCTGGGATCCAGCGCCTTATAATGTAAACCTTCACAAGGTAAGTAAGGCCAGTAGTGATAGTGGACTCCTGTAACAAACAGAAGCTGAAGACAACCTGTCCTCTAATTAATTAAATGATTTACTATGACTGATCTTTAGAAGATACATATGAAAGTAAACTATTGTCCAAACTATGCAAGAGTTAAAACAGTAATACTTGTTGTAGTTTTAAGTGTAATTACTTAGATTAACACATTAGTAATACTATATTTTCCTATACATAAAAGTAAAATTATCATCTTATGACTAACACTCATCATTTCCCCAGAACTTAGTACAGTTGTCCCATCATCACCAAATGGGGTGACATGGGAGTGAGAAAGCTAGGTTTTGGGAAAAGGTCTCATGGACAGATAGATACTGTATCTGCACAATGTGTTGGGCAAACTGAAGACAGCCCAAGGTCTTATAAACACACACCAATAAGTAGATAACAGTTCAAAAAGTGCACTTTCAAAAATGTGAAATTAATAAATAAATGGCTAAATGTGCTATAAATTACACAATCTCTCAAAAAACATCTTGAAAATTACATACACTCAAATTCCTTTCTAGGGACTCCACATACAAGTTGACTTAGTCCCAACCAGCTTTTGCTTACAGTGTGATTTCTCAGTTTTTTATTTTTAATAAATTTGCAAAAACCTCAAGTAAACTTTTTTCACGTTGCCATTATGGGGTGTTGTGTGTAGAATTCTGAGGAAAAAAATGAATTTAATCCATTTTGGAATAAGGCTGTAACATTACAAAATGTGAAAAAAGTGATGCGCTGTGAATACTTTCCGGATGCACTGTATATTTATGTACTACTACTACACACCCACACCTCCCACATTCCATTGCCACAATTTATTTTATTTTTCCTAACTTACAGCTGCTGTAATAAAGCGATTAAAAATGTTATTTCAAATTCCATTTAGAGAGCCAGTTTGTTTGTCACCAGCGTGTGATCTAATATTGTCGATGTCGCAGGCACCACTGCCTAGGATCTAGTTGCAAATAAATTACTAACAGTTATGCTAGACAGGAGGGGCCCGCCTCAGGGCTTTGTACAGGGGCCTTCAGCAAGCTAGCTACACCACTGCCTGTGTCTGTTTTTGCAGAATTGGCAGGGTCCACCCACAAACCCACAATTGTATGGGGAATAATCACCAATTCACTTAACCCACACCTCGTTTTTGATGTGAAAGGAAAACCAGAGCATAGCACCTATGCAGACGTGGTGACCTGTGCAAACATCACACAGTGAGAGGGCTCAGGATCTGGGAGTTATGAGGCCACTACACCATCTGGGTCCATCTTGAAATTATTATTCACTCAGAGGCTGTGCTCAAGTGGAATTTTTTAAATCAATCATTTGTTTTATAATAGATGGAGCATTTGTAGTGTTCTGAGGGTATCTGAAATACAATAGACTGTACAGTAGTCTTAAAATAACTTCATAACAATGGAAACTGGATTGTCAGTTTTTCTAAACATTGTGGCAAATAATAAGAACCTTTTTTGGCCATCTCAGTCATCTCTTAACTAAGTAAATTGGTATAATGTTTAAATTAATTGGACAAATTAGTTAAACTGAGTGAATGTCTGGCTGAGAGTAATGTAGATAATATGAAATATGCACCTCAAGAATTTGCTTTACTTGTGTGATAGCATTCACTCTGCAGCAGGTCAATTGTTATATAATGTCTGCATGCTGTAAACAGTTTAAAATTCCCTTTAATAATAATAATAATAATAATACATTTTATTTATATAGCGCCTTTCCCATGCTCAAGGCGCTTCACAAAGTCTTAGAAAAAAAAACAGCAGGGTAAATGTAACATTGGATATGTTATCCTGAATAGAATAATGAACAATAAAACAGATAACAAAGCATTAATAGAATAAAGAACAATAGACCAGAGTAAAATACTAAATTCAAAACTAAAAGAAAAACCTAACAAATAACCTTATTTGTGATATAACAGACACACAAATTATCCTGAGCACCTGGACACAGATGTAAGCTGAAAGAAAGAGCAGAATGTTAAGTTAAGTTAAAAGCCTTCCTAAACAGATGAGTTTTAAGTTGTTTTTTAAAAGAATGAATGGAGTCAGCTGATCTTATTAATTTCGGGATGTCATTCCAAAGTGTGGGTGCTATGGAGCTGATGGCCCTGCTGTCACCCATACAGCGCAGGTTAGTGTGGGGCACAACAAGATTACCAGAATCAGAGGACCTTAGTAGGCGAACAGGCGGAGAGTGATATAGAAGGTCACTGATGTAGTCCGGTGCAAGGCCATTTAAAGCTTTGTAGGTTAATAGAATTTTATATTCAATCCTGTAAGACAGGGAGCCAGTGAATGCGAAGCAGGATGGGTGTTGTTTTGTCTTGGTAGAGTAATATATTGCTGTACTTTCCCCTTTTGTTATATTAATAAGTAACCTTTGTCAGAATGCCTAATCTTACAGACTTAACACTGTTTATAAGGTATTATAATATATAACTTCATCCCACCTTCCCTTCTACATCTATAACCCCAGTCAATTAGGTGTAGAAAAAAGACAAACAGGAGTTAAGTTACAATTTAAACAATGTATTATTGGTAGTATTCATAAATAATAAAAATGTGCAAAGTAAATTTGAACATTGGCAACCATACAACCTGATTAAATGGTGATGTGTAGTTCAGGCGGCACACAGACTTGTTAGCTATTTAAAATGTCTCTATTTAAGGCATCATTTGTGGTCAGCTTTCTTCAGGACAGGCCGCATGCCTGTTTCAATATGGCTGCCGAGCTGTGCTCTCCATTGTGTTGTCCTTTCACTTCATCAGTTTGGTAAGAGAGCGAGATACTCCTTCATCAGATGTTAGTAAGAGAAAGAGAGAGAGTAAAGGAGTGAACAAACTTATATATGTTCTGTCCAACCCCTAGAGCCAATAGGGCATCATGGTACTTAAAGGCTTCTTATACAAGCCAACTACAAAGAACAAAACCCTTAGGTTTTCATGGGCACTTTCTATCATTCTGCTATAATGTGTGTTCTTGGCTGCAGTTAGTGCAAGCCCTTTGATGGTCAGAGAAAGTCTGGATGTGAACAGTGAGACCAGTCTTATGTGATATTCTCTCAAGGCGTCAGCCAGTTGCTTTCATAGATTGTAGCTCTGAATTATACCATGGAGCTGAATGTTTAAAGGAAACCTCCTTATGTTTTAGAGGAGCTGTTTTATCGAGTGCTGAAAGAAGGACTGAGTTATAGTGGTTAACAAGACTATCTAGTGTTGATGGAATAGGTGAAGACAGAAAAAGATCAGAAATGGATCCAGCCAGAACAGAGGGACAGATATTTTTAAGCTTTTGGAAAGAAATTTGACGTTTACAGGTAAGAGGAGGGAGAGGTAATGAGACAGTGAAAAGCACTGCTTTATGGTCAGAGAGTCCCACATCACTGCTATTAGTGTTGCCGACAGATAATCCAGATGTGCAGATCAGGTCCAGTATATGACCACCAGAGTGGGTCGGAAAATCAACATGCTGCACCAAATCAAACCAGTCCAGGAAGGATAGGAATTAATTTACTTTTACATGTAGTAATGTCAATATGGATGTTGAAATTGCCAAGAAGAATGACTCTCTGGGAAAGTGAACTTAAGTGGGTTAATAATTTAGTCAGATCAGATAAAAAAGAGGCATTGTATTTCAGAGGATGATAGACAACAATAAGTGAGACAGGACCAGATTTTGTTATTAGCTTAAGAGCCAGACACTTGAAAAACAATGGACCGTCAATGGGGATTCTGTTGATGTTTAAGTTCAATTTAGCAGTTACTGCGACTCCTCCGCCTTGTCTTGAGCTGCGAGGCTCTGTGAAGTAAATGTATCCGGACGGGGTCAACTCCGTGACAGATGTAAAATCATCTGGTTTTTGCCAAGTTTCTGTTAAGCATAGCAAGTCAAGGTTTGAGTCTATAATGAATTCTGATAGCGCCAGTGTTTTGCCATTAAGAGATCTTGAGTTAAACAGTGCAATATTAGCTGACGTGGACTTGTTGTTGCCAGATCCATGACCAGAGTTTATATTAACATATTGCAGATTTAACACACTGACACTCCTATTTCCAAAGCCGTGAGATGTACGGCATATTGCTGAGCAAATGCTGTCGGTGAACTTTTTATTCGCAGCCCAGCTGTGGCAGCAACCTGACCCGTGATGTAAATATTTCGGGTGACACACAATACCATTGTCTTTTAGGACATTCCAGTCTGACCATTTGCTCTGGACAAACTGTTTAATATGAGGGAGTTTGTCACAAGAGTATTTTATCATAGTAGAGAGCAAAACTTATCTGATAGTAACAGAGAAGCAACACAACACAGCGGAGAAGGTGAGACGGGATTATCAGGTGGAGCAGATGAGCAGCAAGCAGCAGAAAAAGCATAGCAGGAGATATTACAAAATGCGCATGAAGATACCAAAATTCAGAGGTTTCAACATACAGCCACATAAATATAACGCTGGGTATTACAGGCGGGATTGCCCAGAGTCGCATCCAGCTGGGTGTAAACCTCAGATCATTTCTTAGTCATTAAGCACATAAAGAAGGAATCAAGAGCAATCCAGTGTATAGAATATAATCAAGAAGACAGACCATCCCCGGCTCATAGATCGTCATGGTGCAAAGAAATGTCCATAGGGCTTGTCCAGTGTGCCACGGACAGATTTGGTTGTCCCCGAGGCTGCAAACTCAGTCAAGGCAAAGTCCATAAAAGTAAATCCAAATCAACACAGTTCGAGTCAATTGCATCCATGAACTAGACAAACAATAAAAAGAAAGTGAACAATTGTAAAAAGTTTAGGTTCAAAGTGAATTTTAACGAAAAGTGTTGATGACAGGGAAGAGCGGCAGCAAATGCGTGCACCAACGTCCCCTCCACAGTCAGAACAGCTTTAACAGCTTAGCATTTTATTCATTGCTTGCCTCCTATTTCCCCAAGTCATTTTTATCTGTTGCCCTAATCATCTGTTATTTTTTGCTGTCTACAAGTTTTCTTTTTATTCCTTATGTGAAAAAATGTAGGGGTCAGTGACAGTGAAAAATAAGTAAATTGATAAAAAAAAAACACTATAAAGTGCATAAGGAAAGGGGTTTACAATAATAAAAGTCAAAAGGAAAACACTGATTTGAAGCAATAAAGTAGTGATATAAATTTTAAAGTCAGAAAACATTAAGTAGATTTCTTGTGTATAGGGAAGACTTGCAAACCTTGGTTCACTGACATTCAGCTTCAAAGACTGATTAGTTGTAACTCTTGGGTACACTGATTAGCATTAGGAATAACGGCTTAAAAGCAACAATAAGTCTGAAAATGACTTAAGAGACACTCAGAGTTAATTTTATATTGCACCTTTCACAGTCAACTCCATCGCAACACTTTCAAAAACACATACAAAGCAACACTATACCAAATCTGAAATCAAGATGATAGGAATTACCAAAGAAAGCTTTTTAAGGAGGCAGATTACAAAGGGCTCGTTTATACTTGACGCTCAGAATGCATACGCGCCCAAATCATGGCTGCCACACGTTCCCAGCATTCATTTGTTGCATCCTCTGAGCAGGTCCTCAGAAATGAATGCGACGCATGCGCAAGTTGCAGTACCAGCAAAAAGTTGGGGGGCACAGTGTGCTAAAAGTTGGAATGTGACGTCAGAGTCTCTGTTTACGATCTACATGTGACAGAAAGGCGCTTTGCAGGTCCTACAAGATTGATGTGCGCACTTTGATGTTTGATGAATGGTTCGATGTGGTGAAGCAAAATGCCGACATACAGATGTATTTGTGGTGCTTTTATATCCAAGCGTCGCATATTTCCCGATCGTAATGACACGATACATTTTAAAAGTCTCACATACCATCTTCTGTGCAGTCTTTTTTTTAGGGTTTCCTCCGGTCCTGACAGCAGCAGCAAACAGCAATAGATCGCCACACAGAACACATTAAATGTATGATATTCCAACTCTCTGCACATTTAGAATCCTTAGATTTATACTTGATATCACTTTCATGATGAACTGCATTAAAGTATGTATGTTACATTTTACAGATAAATCGTTAATTTCATTTAAATAATGAATACTGTTAATGATTACACACATGGGGGTGACACGGTGGCGGAGCGAGAGCACTGCTGTCTCGCAGGGAGTCACGTCGCTGGTATTCCCTGCCTGGAGTTTGCATGTTTTCCTGCAGGGTTTCCACAGGGTTTCCTTCCAAAGATATGCAGATTTGGTGACAATAAAATGACGCTAGTGTATGTGTGTGCTTCTATTCACCTTGCGATGAGCTGATGCCCCGTCTAAGGATTGTTTCTGCCTCGTGCACAATGCTTGCTGGAATGGACACATCCCTGGATTGATGGATTCAATCATTAAACATCCTTTTCAGAGATATTGTGGTAAGACGTCATCAGAATTTAATGGGTGTTCCAGGCAATTCACAACACAGCGAAGCCAAACCTGTTCTCACCGTGATAATATCTCGCACTGCCACCTGGTGGATGCTTCCAGATTTACGTAAAGTAAACGCTTCCGTAGCAGTGTGTCACGTGAAGTATAAACCTGGCCTTAGTGGTATCTGAAGTGATGGCAGCAGAAGGTCTTACCACATTCACAGAAAATGCAGTAAGTGATTAAAGTACATAAACAACAATTCAGTGCAAGACTTGAGTCACTCACTTCCATTTTAGCTTTTCCTTCTCACATATTCATTATTCCTTTTGTATTCTGGAGCTTTGTGGTTCTTTTCACTAACAATGGAGCCCAATTTAGTAACACGGCATTGTTTGTACTATTTTTTAACAATACATTTATTTGGGGTGCCACGGTGGCGCAGTGGATAGCGCTGCTGCCTCACAGTTAGGAGACCTGGCTTCACTTCCTAAGTCCTCCCTGCGTGGAGTTTGCATGTTGCTCCCCGTGTCTGAGTGGGTGTACCCCGGGTGTTCTGGTTTCCTTCCACAGTCCAAAGACATGCAGGTTAGGTGCATTGGCGATTCTAAACTGTCACTAGTTTGTGTGTGTGTGTGTGTGTGTGTGTGCGCCCTGCAGTGGGCTGACGCCCTTCCCGGGGTTTGTTTCCTGCCTTGCACCCTGTGTTGGCTGGGATTGGCTCCAGCAGACCCCCGTGACCCTATAGTTAGGATATAGCTGCCTGGATAATGGATGGATGGATGGATGGATGGATACATTTATTTGTCCCGACATATAACTTCAGTGTAATTCTTTAGAAAGAAATGTAGGAGAGGAGTGAAGGTCAGTGTAATCTAAATGCATTTGAGGCATGAAGCCAAGTGTGATATGTTGCTACTAGATGACTGGTGAGTCTTGCGTGTTGACAATTTAGCTTCAGGAAATTGCTAAATGGGCCTTGACCCAAAGCAAAAATTTTTTTTCTCGTTTATCTTGTAGTCTGGACATTGTGCTATAATATGCCTTTAAGATATTATTAACGCCAATTATGATTACTTGTTCAAAACAATGACATTAAATTGCAAGATGTGCACATAACACAGTAGGGTATGTATCTATTTCTTTAATTGTAAGTGTTCTTTTGTTTGATATGCTCTAGATGCCATTTATAGTACTGTACTTAAACACTAAACTTTTTTAAGTAAAGTCCATTCCTACTTTAATATTTATCTTCATTCCCTAATACCATAGATTGAGTTCATACACTTTTTCCCATTTTATAACACTTTATATTTGAAATAAAATTATCTTAATGACTGTGCAAAATAAACAGGATGGCCTGGGATTGAGTCCCAAACGTGTGTTTTAAAAGGCAACTATAGGGGGCCAGCATCTCTGCCTATCCTTTGATGCGTTCCTAATTCAATGTCTACACAATGTCACACACTTGCGATTGGAAGGGATGAATAATAGTAGTACCATGCCAGACCAGGGGTGGCGAGCTGCACTGACTTTCTCTCTCAATCCTCTGCAGACCATCGACGGGAAATCCTGCTAGGTTCTGGCACCATTGATGATGTCACTTCTGGTACCAGTGCCATCGATGACATCACTTCCAGTACCGGCGATATCGATGATGTCACTTTCGAGTCCAATCCTGATGACATCACTTCCTGTCCTGGCCTTTAAAGCTGCCATATTCTCACTCTCTAGTCAGTTCTGTTCTGGACTTAAACCTGAATACAACTCATCAAAAAACAACACTTTTGCAGCCAGGGCACAATATACAAGTGTCTGCCCCAAACCTTTTTGATGTTTTTGTGTTATTCTTGTGACAACACATTTAGTTATTTGTTTTTAATTCTTACTTTATGTCACAGGGTAGTGCAGGGGCACTGTCTCAGCTTGAGGAGACTTGGTTCAAATCTAGGCCCAGTCAGTTTCATTTGGTATTTGGCATGTTTGTCATGTCAGCATACCTCCCACATCCACAAACAACTGTTTTTTACTTCAGTTTAAATTGAATTACAGTATTGACTGCACATTGTCAGACATGTGCACTCAGGGGACGCTTTCTGGGGTACGACAAGGTAAGCACTGACTCTGTGAGACATGGGTGGGTGCTGTCACTAACATTTTCTCTGTTTGCAACTATTAACCTTCAAAACACTGCCCAGAAGACGGCTAAAGAAATTCCTCCACAGTTCCAAAAGCTATGCCCTTTTCGCCTTGTGCTCTATATAAATACACACAGAAGCCGATGTCAGCATTCATTAGTAAACCAGCAAGTGATGAAGCTCCTTTGCAGAAGCGCAGAAAACCTGAGTTGTATTGCTTTATACTTCAGTTAACAGCATAGACCATACTTCCCTTTGTTTTTAATTTGACACCCTCATTACACTGAAAAAAATGCCCATTCAAAAACTAGGCCAAAAAACTTTGAATGGGAGTTGTTTTGCTTTTTATTTAGGGGTAGAAAAACTTTTCTTAAAAGGATTTCTTAAAGTAAGCTAAATAATCATAGATACACATTTTTGGATACATCCATAATTCTTTCAGTAAGGTAAACAAGATTTAATGTCATGATATAAATATATTTTACTTGCTCATATTTTATTTTTTGCAGCTTAAACAGGGTTATACTGTGGAGGTACCCCAGCCCTTTGTCATATTCTATTCCCAATTACAACATTTAAAGTTTGAAACTTTTAAAGACAAATTTAAATTGTTTGTGCATGAAACGTCTGTTATTGGAAACAGCAGAGCTGTCATCTCTACATTTTAATGACTTACTAAAACTTGTTTGCATTCAATCGCAAACCAAATCATTTAAACGTTCAGAAGAAATACTTCATGTAATGTCAGTTGCTGTTTTTATCATGCTTGTTCTCCTTTATTACAAACAGTGTGCTTTTTTACTAAACTAATAGGATGAAACTTAAAATCATGCTTAGCAGCCCACTCTTACAGGCTCGCTAAGAGCTCACAAGCTACTTCTGAGTGTTCTTTTGTGTGCTTGCCATGCCCTTCGTGTTCTTCTTACATGTACAACCTTGTGCTTTTATTTCATTATAACAGTTTGTAATAGCATGATTGTGTGTGCTGTTCTACAATATCAGTACCAGACTATCTTGCCAAATTCTTAACTTTTCTCTGGGTTGATTTTCTGCAGCTTTCCGATTCATACAAAACCATGCTCCAGTGAAATATCTTTGTCTTTGCATTTGAGGTTCAACTGATTTTACCTCATGTGTATCATATGTTCGCTATATCTCGCAGTTCCCTATGGCATCATGTTTTACGGGCATCAGGTAAACGTTTGCTGGGAACAAGTATGGCAGCTTTATATATTAAATTAACTAGAGGTCACAAATGAAACAGGTGTAAAAATTACCAATAAGGCATTAACTAGGGAAAGCACTGTGCATACTTAAAGCCAAAATTCTCTTAGAAGAAATTATACACAGTTGACTTGGTTATTAAAGTGCGTAAAAGACCTAAGGCTCATGTATTATTAAGAATTAAGTTAACATTGACAGCCATGTCCAGACCAGTCACTCCAAAATGTAAACATTTGCAGGAATGCATGTTCAGTCTGGACAGAAAAAGCCCACAATAGAGAGGTTAAGCAGAGTCCTGTAATTTAATGTAGTTTGATTTTATTGTACAGGACCATCATAACTCAATTAACCAAATATCATAATTACATGTGTATGGCAATTTCTCATTCCTAATCTGTGTTCTGTCATTCTCATGTCCTGTTACATCATTTTTTTTGTAAGCTTAGTGATACATTAGTTGGGGTCACGTCATCTGTGGCTATAGTGTTCGTGCGTGTGGTAATTTCCATCAATAGCAGTAAACACAGTAACAGTACTAATTCAGTTTGTATTTTATTTAATTTTGGTAAAATACATTTTGAATTTTACATGACATCCTACCAGAAAATGTACTTTACAATAAAAAGTTGCAAGCAACTTATGAAAACTGATTAATTTAATAGTTTCCTTTTCAGATGTCACAACTGCAAAAAATATTTTAACCAGGTTACGCTAAAAGTTAGGTCCCTTCTTTTAGAATCTAATTGTCATTAATTAGTTATCTTTTCTTTTGTTGTTTTAAAATTTTTTTTTGTTTCTAAATCGTATTGTTTGCTTAATTGTTTATTTTCACGTCTTGATTTTCAGCCTGTGGGAGGGAGGGCGGAGCTCACAAATTATGCAAATGTCCTCCAGCCAGGCAGTCACATGAGGCTGTCCCTGTTAAGGTCCCTGTTAGTCTTAGTGTGATCACTGGTGCATTGAGTTCCTGCTTTTTGGTTTCAGCTTCCCTTCTCTAAGTTGGTTCTTTTGCTGACTAAATGAGAGTAAGGTTAAATTATGCTTTAGTTTCTTCTTCTTCTTCAGGTTTGTTTTTATGTTTCTTCATGAGGTCATTGCCTTTCGGCATCAATTCTGAAAAATCTTTTATTAAAACCATGTTCGGTTTTTAAATATTTTGGATTTTGTATATATTATGGGGCCTTAGCCTTTTGGTATTTTGAGAAGGATTTGTTCCATTGCAAGAGGTCAGTGATTTTATGTTTTTTAGATTGTTTTTAGTTGAATTTTGTTTATATCTTTAAGTATAGAATACTACTTTATTCTATTAATTTTTAAGTTTAGTTCTCATTTTTCACTATATCTTTTACTTATTTTTTAGATTGCAAGAAGTAATTTTGTCTAATTAATTTAATTACTGAATTGTCGACTCAAGTGACATTAACTTTTCCACTGCCTTTTTTTACGGAAGCCGTTGCATCTAAGATTATAAAGCACACAGTTTTTCTTTTCATAAACTAAGGGGCTTCGCTTGGCAACCCCGCAGCCTGCGCTACCTGCCAGCCACTTTGCGTCTCTGCTGCTCGCGTATGTGGATTTCACTTTCACCAAACAACAAATCTTTTCATTCTTGCGGATAGGCCTCTTCATTGGGAAGAAACGCTACTTTTCCCTGATGTCAACACGAATTAGATGATCTATAAGTCTCCGACTTAAAGTTTAAACCCAAACAATATCAACATACTTTTGTCATATCACCTATGTCCATATATTCAATCTCTTTTTGCTGTTCCGTTATTTCAACAAGTAATAATTTCTGTTTGTTAGTGCTAATACGATCTTTATTATCAGTTTTTTGAGACTTTCGAATTTTAGTACTTTCATAATCTCTAACCTACGCTGCATGTATATCACGCCAATGTTTTTGAACCTCTTTACGACGTTCTACTTTGTCTTCTTCTCTTTGTCTTTTATTTCTGGCTCTGCTTGGAGCTGAGAGTGCAGGAATTGTGTCTGACAATAGCATTCACATGAATGAGAAGTGATTGGACCGTGGACATGGTTGTAAGTGTTTAAGAGGAGGGCGGGACTTGTCAAAATCTCTTTGCAAAAAGTCTCGCAGGACCTGAAATTATCTCTCACAGGAGTTAAAATTATCTCTGAGAAAGTCTCGTCCCAGGATTTTCTTTTATAATAGAGAGATTATTTTTTCTTCAACTCTGCTTCTTTTAACATTTATTCTGCACAAAGAACATCTGTGTTGGAAACTGTTACAGTGCGGGTCAGCCCCACGCTACTGGTTTCTTCCAGAGAGCCTCTTGAACCCGCTACTGCCTATAATGTACTGGAGGGATGAGCCTAGCAAATGTGAACACTTACACAAAGCAAGGGGTAGGTGCATAAAGTGCTACAATGCTTTTATTAAAACATTCAATTCCAGTGTCCTAAACAGTGCAGTGCTCTATCAGTCAATAAATAAATTATCCATAAAAACAATGAAGGAGAAGGTTAAAACCAGAGTAGTCCATGAAGATAATAAGCCCCAATGCTTCCTTCTCAAATCTGGAGGTGCAGTCAACCTACAAATCCCAGCTCGGGTCCCCACTGCCTGGCCTTCAGCAATCCTGGGCCACCATGTTGAGCTGAACACGTCTTCCGCTGCCAGTGTCTGCGGGAACACCACACATTAGGCCGCTCCTTTTCCTAGGTAAGTATTCAGTAGGAGCTCCCATTCCACAGCCTCTGGCTCCTACACCAACGAGACTCACACCCAACCATCTGCCTCACTGAGTTCAGCACGGGCACTCTCTCTCTCTGTTTCGGACTACTTTTTTTTTTTCTTTTAACCTCCTTTGTGTCTTTTCACCCATCACTCTCTTGCTGGCCAGTCTATTTTCTCCTCCTTTCATCTTTTCAACATGCTAGCTCCCCCTTAAATGCCTCCATTGACACAGCATCCTAGTCACGCACTGCAGAAAGTTGATGAAGCAATTGAGACACCCAACACCCTTACATGCAGGCACCAATTACCTCATCAACCTCCTGCTACTGTGCTAGCACGCCACACCCACGGAGATCAAGCCGGCAAATTATTTATTTATCTACCATGGGCCACTAAAATGTTAAGCTGTGGACCCACTATACCACAGAAATTAAGTTAAGAAATATTCTATAAATAATTTGTGTGATATGAATTGTGCAAATATTAGTGAAATGTATTGAAGCTTATCCCACCACTCAAAAAAAATTGATCCTTTACTTTACAAAAGAATCACATTATTTTGCAATAATTGTTGTGTTATTACACAAAAGATATTGCCTAGTGTGGTCGGGTCATTGTGACACGTACCTGCTCCGGATGTTCTGTGACAACTAGTGAGATATAGATTAAGGGTGTGCATCTGTATAATCAAGTGACATGAATGGAACAAAAGCCATAAGTATACATTTCATTCTAAATGAGCTCCGGGGTAAATTCAATTTTCAGAGCTTAGAGTGACAGAAAGCCAGTGATTATTGCAGCACCACTGAGTGCTTTAGGCAAAATGTATTTGCATAAATCAAAAAATAGCATAAATGGAGTTTAGTAAAGGGACAATGCCTGGAAAAGTATGAAATAATCGATTTCACACATGTGGGCATGGTGACTGGGACTCATTTTTTGTGTTGGTAAAAGTAGGAAGGGAGTGGATGTCACTCTTCTGCACTTATAATGAAGGAGAAACCACTGAAAGAAGACCAATAATGTCACTTTCCTCCCACCTCTGACTCCTCCACTTCCAGCGCCAGCTTTCAAAACCAGACTGCAGCAGGAGGTCATTAACACCTGTGTCAATCTGGAGTTTTTGCCATTTTGCCTTTCAGCTGACAGTGAAACTGGGTTTTCCCACTGGGAACTCCTATCTAACAATGTTGTTTCTATATATTTTAAATTGATTAACAATAAAGATGTTTGTGTTTGTAACCTTATAATTATAAATATGTTTGCTTCATATTTATCACTCATTAATTCACCATGTGTGCATTATACAATCTAATATACTTAGATAGTATAAAGTTGTATATGTGTGTTTGTGCAGTATGCAAATCCACACCATTGAAACTGTCACCGCCACATTTTGCATATATTTCCCGTTTGTACAAGGGAAGATCATCGGCTATGTTTCATTTCAAAATTTAGTCAGTGCCTGGTACTCATTCTAGTGCTGTATATACGTAATAATAATTGAATAAGTAGGGCTTGTTTCCTGCTTTGCGCCTTGTGTTGGCTGGGATTGGCTCCAGCAGACCCCCGTGACCCTGTAGTTAGGATATAGTGGGTTGGATAATGGATGGATGGATGGATGACATGTAAGATGTGGGGAAAAATAAAATTGTACAAATCATTTCTTTGCCTGTATTTACAGCAATGTGGATACAGCAACTATGAACAATATATTTGCATTTTTAAATACATACTAGGGGGCTTTGCACCCTGCCTGCTTCGCTCGCCCAATCTCCATGCCTCCGCTACACACTAGCCTCTTTGCGGTTCTGTTGCTCGCGTATGGGGATGCGGTTGTACAATTTAAACAGATTTTTATTTTCATGGAAATTGTTACATATGCATAATAGAACTATTTTGCATTACAGTGAGTAACTAACCATATTAAAAAAAGAGTAAAGTGTAATAATTTGAAAATAAATTATGTTTCATGTTACATTAGAGTTACTCGTGCATAATATGATTTTGTTCTGTTTGGCTTTGAAATTAACACACAAATACTTTTTAAACTTAAACTTTTTCTGTAAAACTTCAGTAAGAACAATTTTTTTAATTAAATTTTCATCAATATTGCATAGAATTTTGAGTTTGTTTTTGGACATTCATCATGACAACGCAATGTATAACTGCCCGTAATTGAATTTCATTTCTTTCTCTCTGTTAAATAAAATGACTTTTTCGAATGTCTTGCTCTGAGATTTGTTAATTGTCTTTGCAAAAGCTATTCTTTTGGGAAATTGCTAACGTTTTAATATGAATGGCATATCAAGATCTCCTTTGCTGTGTAATGTTATCAGCAGGACATGTACTACATTAACTTTCTTGGATACATCCTTCTTTCTACAGTAATTCTTGCAGTGTAGATATTCTTTGGGATATTGTAAGCTGATGTTTTAATCTTCTGCATGATCACCACCAACTGTTTCAGCATATTGATATGCGTTTAACAAATTTGCCATGTAATCAATTGTCATTTTTGGCTTTAATTCGTTTGACTTCACGATTTCTCGGTTGTAGGATTACCTGTGTACTCACTTTTTCTGTTGATAACCCTTCGTGATGAAATTCTTCAATAAGATTTGGACATAATATGCCTTCTTTAATTCAGAACTTAAAGTGAGGAAAACATTAAAATTTATAAGAGCTGAGAGAGCAACAACTGTGTCTGTCAAAAGCATTCACACGAATGAGAGATGAGAGTACTGTGTGCGTGGTTGAATATGGTTGAGAGGAGGGCAGGACTTGAAATAATCTCATGGCCAAGTTCTCAACTCGTGGGACTTCAAAAAATCTTCCAAAAAGTCTTGTCTCGTCGCAGGATTTTTTTATATAATAGAGAGATTTGCAGTTACATGTAATAAAGTCAATGTTCATTTTAACTATAATCACAGAAATAGATTATTGTGCCTTACTACAAGAAACTTTTTATTTAATTTATTTAATCACCACTGGTAAAATGGATACATTTCTACAAGGTGCCAAGCAACAGATTCAATTGCATTTATACTGGGCTCCTCTTTCACAGGCAGCTCTACGAATGAGTCTGAAAGTGGAATCCTCTTAATATCAGCTAGAGCCAAGAGAATAAACAAGGCAATGAGAGTTGTATGTGACTAAATCTAGAAATGGAGATAAAGAGTGTCAGTCTCTGTAGCAGAGTTATTATTAATTATGTATAGTTTATACACATTATGTCAATGTCATAATTATATAAAATATCACGAAGGCCATACTTTTGATTACAGAGATGTCATCTGAACCAACAGATCACAGATCACGCTGGTTGTCTATGGTTCACTTTTTCACTTTGATGGGTGAAGTGAGTTCAGAGACGAGAAGGATGGATCTAACAAAATATTACATTCAAGAGGACTAGAATGAGAAAACATTTTATTAAGCCAAAATAAATAATGTGCAGTGTTAACAAATTACCCAAATAAACAAAGGATTCATGTCTACATAATTAGCCATTTTAAAGAAGGAAATGGATATAACTGACAACGTAATTCAACAACTAATTTGAAATCAAATAGTTTGGAGCACTTTAAAATAGTCATTCTGAGTAGTTTTACAGAAACATATTGTTGAAAGAGGGATGAAGAATGGAAAAAAATATAATCAATGTATTAGGATAAAGACACTTTGGTCATGGGAATGGTGCTATATAAATAAAATGTATTCTTATTATGCTTTTTATTATCTTAAACTTACATTCATGGCTGTTAATTATGTAAATACTTTTTTAAGAGCAATCTTCTTTTAATTGGTGGGGCAACATTTTGGTACAAAGTGTTAATTTTTTATCTGTTTTACAAAACTTATTTTATTTCAAAAAGACCCTTCTGTAAGAAGATTGACTCCTAAAACAATTAAAGACAACACTAGATTATGTAGTAACAGCATTGAAAGGAAGCTGTTGATCTGTACTCCAACTGCTGCTAAAACTGGACTAGATTATATGTTATGGGGCAAATTGTAATTTAGTTTTTTGCAGTATGATTCATTACTAGGCTGTTTGAAATGAGCAATTGTTGAAAGGTGTAAAATTTTCCTTTATTTCGGCTGTCATAGCATCCATTTTCTAGCAGCATTAACTTCTGTGGTATAAAGGGTCTGTGTTTCTGAACCAGTAGTTGAGGTCAGAATATACAATATATTAAAAATTGCATTACTAGTGACCATATTTATTATATTCTTTTGTAATTAGTATTTCTAAAAGTAATGATGTTTCAATACCTGCAGAGTATTCTGTCGCAGAATTACATTTTCTCTGTGGCATCGAGGAAATGATTCAAATAAAAGTCCTATGTTTTCTGGGTTAAGCTAAGCTAACATTTAAAGTTATAAAAAAAAAAACAAAAAAAAAAGTGTGCTTGAGGCGAAAGCTAAGGAAATGTCATCTTTGATCTTAAATCAATAGAAGAGAAATACTAGTTTGACATTTCAAGATTACAACACTTCTAGAACTCCACTATCACATTCAGTTTAATCTACATGAATGCCTGTTATACATTTATAAATGTTGTCACTTTTCTGCACTAATTACTGCAAAAAATTAAAATAGGTGAATATTCACAATATACAATACAAAAATACCAAAATTAAATTATATGATTTGAAAGCTATGCACCCCTTTTGTTATGGACTTCTAGCTTAATGATTTAGCTGCTCAACAAATCTTTAACAGAATTAAAAGGATCAGGATCTAAAAAAGAAAAAAAGAAAGAAAGAAAAAAAGAAAAAAACAACCCTTCTGGAGTAAAGTCAATTTCAATGATCATCATTATGACATGGCATGCTGAACAACAGGCCTCTTCGTTACACAGACTGCTTAACCAAACTGACAATATAGAAAAGTGAGCCATTTAGAAACCTCACTAAAACTATCGCTGGCTATGTCTGACACTTCATAGGTTTATCCTGTAACACAAAAGTGAAATTATGAAGCAGTCTTCACAAGAGGTCACATAGGTTTGTCTAATATCTTCTTTTACTAAACTGACAGCATTGATTTACATTCATTTATGAATTAATGGTGAGAGCTAGAGAAGAGTAGCCAAAACAAATTCTAGAATGGCAGCAAACAAAATCAGCATACTTTCAGCAGTTAAGGAGAAACACTGAAGCAGTACACTTCATATTCTACCGGTACGCAGTCCACAACATTTAAAATGTATATACTGTATTAAAGGGAAAAACAAGTAACCTTGTAGAAAAAAAATTACACCTTCACAAGTAATGAGTTAAAAATCAGATCAAGAGACGTCTGTCCTGCCATGCCATGCCTGTATAATCCAATTACAGGGTCATGTGGGAAAGGACACTACCATTAGATATCTGTTTTAATTATTTTTAGAGCATTAGAAAGATTTAGATAAGAAAAGGTCATTCAGCCCAACAAAGATCACCAGTCCTATCCACTTAACTCCTCCAAAATAACATTAAGTTGAGTTTTGAAAGTCCCTAAAGTCCTACTGTCTACAACACTACTTCATTACTTATTCCATACATCCATGTATTCTCTGTGTGAAGAAAACACTTCTTCATGTTTGTGTGAAGTTTACCTTTACCTTTACTAAACTGTTTTTGATGAACTCATTTTAAAGTAAGAATCTACACTAATTTGTTTAATAATTTTGAACACTTCGGTCATGTCTCCTCTTAATCTTCTTTTGCTTTTACTTTGGGAGTTGTCAAAAATTAAATAGTACAAAAGACTAACGTCTTGTATAGACAAAGCACAAATCAATGGAGCCAGAGTTCAATGGCCTGAAGTATTTACTGCATCTTTTTGTACTCTATTATTCATTATGAACTGGACCACACCATCTGCTGATAACAGATGTGTTTAACTTGACTTATGCTTTTTCACAGCTTGAGGAATGCAGTTGTAAATTTTAATCTGCTTAGCTGCATTATCACTTAAAAGCAAATGTTTAACACACTGTGGTTGGTAAATTGTATGTACATTAACCATATTCACGAGTAGACTGTTACTGGTTATTCTACATGTTAAGATCCATCCATCCATTATCCAACCTGCTACATCCTAACTACAGGGTCACAGGGGTCTGCTGGAGCCAATTCCAGCCAACACAGGGCGCAAGGCAGGAAACAAACCCCAGGCAGGGCGCCAGCCCACCGCAGGGCTCACACACAATCACACACCAAGCACAAACTAGGGCCAATTGAGAATCGCCAATGCACCTAACCTGCATGTCTTTGGACTGTGGGAGGAAACCGGAGTACCCAGAGGAAACCCATGCAGACATGGAGAGAACATGCAAACTCCACACAGGGAGGAACCAGGAAGCCACTGTGCTGCCCACATGTTAAGATGTACTTTGTAATTAATGGTAGTTACTATATACAAAATTCCACTTTAGACATAGCAAGAAATCTCTGTTAGTGTATTCTAGTTGTTGATTCCCTTTACAACAGAACAACTACTCTGTAGTGTACAGACAAAGCAACACTGCAGTGGTTTAAAGGAAGTCAGCTGAACATCACTGTGTCTTTCTGCTAAAGCCAAGACTTTGATCCTAATGAACGGCTGTGGCAACAAACCTTGTTTTATTCTGTTAAACCCCAGTTTCAAGGCGGACACAACTCAAGGGACACATTCCCATGTGCCGGTGAAAATATTAACACTGGAATGTGACTTGTGTATTCAGATAAATTTGGAACAATTTTTTTTCCTTTTGAGGTCCACTACCTACCTGTTTATTGAGGAGGAGCCACTCTGAATTTGGCCTACTTGGACCCACACGAATCTGCAGCAGTATGAATACTTTATTCTTTTTTGTGAACAGACACAAGTTTAATAAATGTTATATGCTAGCAGTGCCACAGATCGTAAGCAGGTACAGTTCTGTTCAGAAATCATTGCTTTGTCTTCATGACATTTATAAACAGTTTAGCTTAGCATTCTTGAGTCTGAATTGTCTGTTTTCATGGACTGCCCTTCTATCTTAATAAAAATGCTTCTAAAGAAGAACTATGTTACTTCTGATACCTATTTTTACTACATATTTTTTCTTGTTGTGTTATCTTTATCAATGATGTAGCTATAATTTTTGAAATGTTTGTATTTCCTGACATTTAGTTAGAATTAGCATTCCGTCATAAAAGACAACATAATTGTGTGTTTCCTTGAAGATAAATGGCTTATTCATCATGCATTCTCCCTTTCTACATTTTTTAAATTAAGTATAAAACAAAGCAATAAATGCCAAAGCCACTTCTTTACATAGTTAAAAGCATTAAAAAATAGGTTGCTATTGTAAAATACAAAAGTAGCACAATCCACTATAGTATAATGGAAAGTATTTTTGTTCTGTTTTCAAGGCTGTGACTGCAGTCTTCAGTGGCATTTCAAAACAGTCTTACACATGGCATAACTTTTCAGCTGTGTCTGCTGATTTAGGTAATTTTTTTTTATCATCACATTTTTTATTTTTGTTTATTTTGTTTCCTTTTTGTAATTATAAGTCATATTGAAACATAACAGTGATAACAGAAGACAATTGCATGTGTTATTTGGCTGCTTTTAGTAGTACTTTACAATATTGTGTAGTTAAACACATAGGTGTTCTTGAGTGTTTAGAAAGGCGCCTACAAAAAATAAAATGCATTATTATTATTATTATTATTATTATTATTAATAATAGGCTTGTGTTGGATAAATAACTTTCACAGACAGCAGATTTCAAATCAAGTGATAGAAAAAAGTCTTGTTGCTAGCTGTCGATTGTGGAGGATCTGTGACTAATTGTAATTCAAATTTCATAAGCATGACATTTTTGAAAGGGGTACCTGCTGGAGAGTTAAAATCTTCTTTGAAATCTCAATGTGAAATTGTTGACTACTGTGGACCATGATGGCAAACAGGTCTGAAGCTTCGCTGATAAATGATAGTGTCAGAGAAAACTGAATTATTATCATGTGCAGGTAATGCAGCATGAGGTTGTTTTTAGTGTAACAGAAATACTAAGTGCATATTTGTTGACTCTGTGCTTACAGAGCAAAACATACATAATTCATTTCCTCTTATGTTCATTTAATTTTTTTTTTTACTTTTAAAGTTAACTTATCTCAAGCAGCAGCGAAGTGAGCTGGTATATGAGAGGCATAGCTTGCGTGCATGTGCCTGACTCCACATTTGACTAACTTGTGTTGTGGATCTATGTTGTTATTGGGAGCAGCTGTTAAACAAGTAAAAAACGATAATACTGTATATAAAATATACAAACTGAAGTGACCGTTCTCAATAAAAATTTGAAGCAGCAGACTAATGTGTAATTGAGGTTGAACAGAATATTCCTCTGTTTTAATCAGATGAGGTTTAAAATTCACCCATGCATTTCAATGAAAGATTTTGAAATTTCAAAAAAAAAAAAAAATACACAGCATTCTCTGTTCCAGATTTCTGAACAAAAACTGAACTTTCCCAACAAATTTCCTTGAACAATGAGACACAATTGGTAAATATTTGTTTAATATGGACAGACAGACTGACATGGCAACCACAGTAGGTGCTTTTTGTATTATATGTAAAAATGCATAAAAAGGTCAAATAACCCATAGGAAAAGTGATGGCTCAGCTACAGCCCAAGTTATGACATTTAATTCTTGAACCATGTCCAGTTCTTTTATACAAAAACTTTGCTTTTTGTGTTTTGCTCTCAATTTAAGGCAAAAAAATATCTTCAGTGTCTCCTGTTAGTTAAAGTGTATGCACCTTCTGCACTGGGATCATCTTAGTGAAAATAATTCTGGAGAGCAAATTTATATTGCTTTCCGTAAAGTGTTTTCCACTAACTTTCAATAACATATGGTTTGGAGTTTTGGTTTCAGTTCAATGATCAACTTCGTGGTCGTGTCGTCAGGTCTTGGACACTGAGGCGAAGAGAGGGGCGGAGCTGTTAACTGATCACCCCCTGGTGGTGAGTTGGCTTTGAAGGTGGGGGAGGAAGTGTATTCTTCAGCAGTTGCATCTTAGTCTTGACACTGCTTATTAGTTGATGTTTTCCTACTTTATTATTTTGTTGCAGCTAGTCCTGTTTTTATTTAATGTTTCTCCCTGGTTTGTTCGGCTGTCTGATTGCCCATTAATGGCTTTGCGCCAGCAATGGTTAGGCTCCTTCAGATCGAAATGACTGTGGCCTACTATACAGTAAATATTATTCACTTTGAACATATGAAAAGGCCCTGAAATCCCTATATGGAAAATAATGATGATGAGAGCTACATGTCAGTAGAATAATACTGGAAGAAAAATTGTGATTGTGTGACTCATAGGTAAATCAACCATCTGGGTGAGCTGGTGCGTGCCCCAGGTATCTTGGAATACATGGGAGAAAAAACAATGCTGGCATTTTTCTGTTTCAGCAATTCCTTGTGTTCTTCTATGCAATACACATACACAGTTACTCATACATTACATCATCGCCCCACAATCTAATATGCAAGTGAACACTGGCTTAAATCTCTGAGAGAGACAACTTGTGTTATTCTTATGTGGATTGTTCATAGACTGTAAAAGTATGTATGTGACACCCTGGAGCCTCTGAAGGTCTTATTCTGTTGATTGACTGTGTGAACTGGGACCCGGACACAGGCAGACGGACATCGTATGTTCACCCACAAACACTGTTTATTTACAATATATTTACAATTTGTTTCAGTGCACTTCCCAGTGCCTTCAGCACCGTTCCCCCAAATGTTCAGGCCTCACAGTCTCTGTGCCTCTCTCTTGGCCGCCTCCCGTCCTCTGTCCAGCTCTGTCCTCTTCCACCCGGCATCCACCACTGACTGGAGGGAGGCGGCCCCTTAAATAGGAACACGGATGGGCTCCAGCTGCTTCCCGGCATTCCTCCGTAGCCACACCCCAGTGTGGCGGAAGTGCCAGCTGCGCACCCGGAAGCCGTCCGGGTGTCCCCTGTCGTCTTCCCCCCAGCACTTCCTGGTGTGGCGGAAGTGCTGGGCTCCCGGGATATTCAGGCACTGGGGCGCCGCCTGGCGGTGGCCACGGGTCCCTACAGGGCTGGGCTTCCTAGCCATTCACCCGAGGCCCCCAACATAACCAGGGCGGACGCCCCCTCGCGGTCTGGAGGAGGCACAAGCCCTCTTCCGGTCCTCCTGGGCATCCCGGCCAGGCTCCAGCCCCGGCCGGGTACCACAACTGACATAGAGTGTCGGAGAAACACGAAAGCTCAAGTTCAAAAAGTCGCACAGTGCCATAAATAAAAAAAAAGTTGTCAGATATCAAAATTGCCATGAAAACGAGAGTCGTAGCCCACTGTCTAAGTGTCATATGAAGCTTATTAGGGTACAAAAAAAAAAAAAATAGGCGCATAGTGGGAAAAAAGATCAAAATGTCAACTTTAATCTCGAAATTTCTACTTTAATCACATAGTTTATTTTGTCATTAAAGTAGAACATCATAAACTTCATCTTAAAATTGTTTCATTTACTAATTTCTCAAATCCTATCGCAACTAAAGAAGCATATTAAATGCTTTGTTTTGTATGTGTTCTTCTATATGCTCTATGTGTGTGAATCACTACCTGCTTCTTAAATAGGCTTACTCTTCCTCCGACTGGACATAGAATCCATTACATTCATGATATTACAGTTCTCTGAATAATTTAAATACTGAGATCTATACTTGATATCATTTCAGTATTCATATCAATTAAAGCATGTATTAAACATGGGAGCATGGTGGCGCAGTGATAGTGACAAACTGCCGCCCCAGGGATTGTTCCTGCCTCACGTAAGATGCTTGCTGTGCTGTGCACGACCTTTGATGAAATAATTTATTGCAGCAGTACAGTCTCTGTCAAACATACTAGCGCCCAATTCTTGTTCTTCGTTTTCTTTCTCCAAGTACCCAATCGTCACACAATCAGCCATCTGTAAGCTTAGAACTCCGATTCTTCAAAACTTTTAAGGAACATTGAAATACATGAAGTACATGTTTAATTATTCTATCTATCTATCCTTCCAGTGTTGTGCCAGTCCAGCGCGAGGCAGGAACAATGCCTAAACTAGCTAGTGCTGCGACACCGTGTCCTCACATGTTTAATTATTAATAATATAGATTGTTTAAATGATGTTAACATTTTATCTGCAGCAATATATATATTTTGCTGCATTTCATCTTAAAAATGATATTGTCATCATATGTAAATATGCGCTTTATAAAGTGGCACAGGTTTTGCAATATTATAACTGTATCACAAGTTTACAGTGAGGCATAGGTGTGACCAGAACATCATGTGTGGGTGGGCATTTGGCTTGTCTGGGGGGGGCAAAAAATATCTATCCATCCATCCATCCATCCCCATTTTTGTAGGGGGGTCAAATAATAATAACATAGTTTTATATAACATATACAAGCAAAAAATGTGGCATAAATCATAACCTATTGTTCAATAAAATTAACAGAGGCAATGGAACTTGTATTATTATTTTTTGTGAACAAATATAGAACTACATATACAAGGTAAATATCAATAAAGTCAAATGTATACAACATATGAGAGCAAGAACAGAAACATTGTTCATTTTAATCATTAGGGAGGCTATAGGATATCAGTTTCCAGTGTTTAACCTGGATATTATCTACAGGACCAGTCTGCGGTTACTCTTGGCAAATTCTGAAATAAATCCTTTCATGTCTAGATTTTCTGTGATGTTTATCTCATGTGCCAGAATGACTAAACTTCTCTTCCTTGAATGCAGCATTGTTCAGCGGAGTGGAGTGAGAATGCGGTTAAAAGTAGAGAAAGAGCTTTCGCATGCAGCTGAAGACACACCATTGATGAGTGCTGTGACATATAGCGAATGCAACATAGGGAAGGCATCTTTGTACTGCTGAATGCATTGCATGCTTCAGAGAGATTAGCTTCAGCTGGTAGTTTATTGATCAACATTGCTTTTGCCACAGCCGTTTCATTTTGCAAGCTCATGCTGTTTTGCTCTGTGCCTGCAAGTGCCTGAAGTGGTTTCAGGAGAGAATGATCAAGAAATAATTCTGGTTTTGGCAAGAGAAGCGATGTGGCCCTCAATAATTCAACATTTCTCTGAGAGAATCTTGTCTCCTTTTCCACAATAGCTCTATCAAGAATGTTGAACATAGCCCTTTTTAAAAGTCTGATTAGGAGCAATTTGTTCATCAAAATCACCATGCCCAAGCGTAGACACGACAATACTATCATCAAGCTGTGAATTAACTTTCTGTTTTCTTTTGAGCGAATTGGTAGGCCTACTTTCACACTGAGAGAAATGCTCCTCCCACTCCTTCAGTGTGGCCAGTGAGGCTGTCACCACCTCCCCAGCAGTGCACAAATCCACTGCATGTGCCTGTAGAATTGCATTGGCTGGTTTCAGCACACCAAGCACATGAAGGAGGAATTTTCCTGTATTGAAGAAATTCTGCTTTTTTAATTGGGTCAAAAGACCACATGCCTCTATGCAAATGTCAAAAGGGGCAGTGTCAGCCTCTGCTACCTCTGAGAGAAGCCCCCTTATAGCTTCCTCATTGTTGACAATGGACTTCGTGACATCATAATGACTGGTCCATCGTATTTCTAGAAGTCTTTTCAGTGTGTGTGTATTGTATGTGTGTGAAACATAATGTCTGTGACAAAATCTGTTCAATGAATTTGACCAGTCAAAGAACTGCTTAGCCAGAGGTTCTGATTCCATTGCATGTATCACTGCTAAATGGAGATGTTGGTTGTAGAAGTGTACATATCGAATGTACTTACCAACTTTGTTTTGTAACAAAGCCTGGCCACCACCCCTTGCCCCAGACATGACAGAAGCACCATCAAAACACTGACAAACTAAATTGTATGGGCTGTAACCTAGCTCAGAGAGATGTGAAAGACTTTTGTTACAAATATATTCAGCTTCAAGCTGATTCAGTTCAATTAAGCAAATCAGGTGTTCTTCAGGGATGAAGTTCTGGACAAATCTAATCACTACAGACAAATTCTCAATGTTACAGCGATCCCATGGTACCATCACTTTTAATGCAAAGTCCAGGAGAGTCAGCTTTTTCATATTTGGTCCTGATATATTTTACCACCATTTTGGCAAAAGTCTCAATTATTTCATTTTGAATTACATTGGATGTGTATTTTGCATTGTCTGGGATGTATTTTACAATTTCTGCAAGTTTGGCATCTTTTTTGATTGTGTAATCAAAGAACTTAAGGAAAGGTACCTCCTCCCCACCTTTGTGATTGTGACCACGCAGAGCCAGTTCATTGACTGCAAGGAACTGAATGGCCTCCCCAATTCTTTTCACATAATATCTATTCTTTTCTATCTGGGTTGGACCCAGTAGTTGAACTATGCTTTTACCCGTATCTGCCCGGCGACAATACTCTTGCCATGCAGACATGGCTCTTACGTGTGGGATACTAGACGTGTGTTTGTGGAAGCCATCACTGTCTTTTTTAGAGCTTTTTTCCAATTAGTGTAGCTGTGCTTGGTGAATATGTCCTCGCGGTCCGAATTGGAAACACTACATTTGCGGCAGGCAAAGCAAAAGCTGGCATCATGAACAACAGAATATTCAAGCCATGGTTGAGACTGATAACAGCTTGCACTAAAACATCTGAGTGTCTTTCCGAATGCGCGCTTGGAATAATTAATTAAAATGGGCTGGGGTGGGCTATCCATATTTAAATCAGGCAGACCAGACTGTATATTTTGTTGAAGGCAGAGGTTTGGAGTACCCGACACGGGCGCAGAGCTGGAGGATTGTGTACATCGTTTCAGTTCCCGATGTGGGTGCGCTGTGCTCCGTGTTGGTAGCAGCGGTGCTGGGCTCAACCGTGGAGCCAGCAGCTTGCGGAGGGACGCAGGTTCAAGATGTCTGCTTTTTAATAAGCCACCTATGCATAGCCTTTGGTGTTACCAACCATAAAATAAAAGAAGAATGGAACTTAAACTTAAACGCTGTTTTAATTATAGAATTAAAGAATTGGAAAGCAACTCAGTTTTAAAAAATCTAATGTTACTCTTCTCCAGAGTTTTCATTGGACAGACAGAGCATTTCGCAGGGTGGGCATGGTTTGTCTCTGGGTGGGGGCAGTGCCCACCACAGTCCCCCAATGGTCACGCCTCCACAGTGAGGTAATTGTACTTATAAGTATAAACAGTTTTACAAGGAGCACTTGATGGACTGATTGAGTGCATTTATAGTTCTTGGGATGAAACTGTTTCTGAAATGCGAGGTCCATACAGGAAAGGCTCTGAAGAGTTTGTTGTATGAGAACAATTCAATAGACAGCATGGCTGAGGCAGCGTATGCTTGATACTCTGAGTGGTGCAGTGAGGGTAATATGGAAAAAGATGATCCGCTGTGGCAACCCCTAACAGGATCAGCTGGAAGAAGAAGAAGAATGTGCAGTGAGAGTAACAACACTAAAGCAGCTATGGTATTTGGAATAGTTTGGCCATTCCGTGGACCATTATGTCATTACAAGTTAATTACAATCAGATTCCTTAAACTAATAAACAATATGCGGTTAATTTCAGTGTATTTGATAAAGCCGCGTCAGGGATGTGGATCTTAAAAAGAAAGGGAAACCACACTGGAACAGAGCACTGCTTTGACGCTGGGTGTCGCCAGTTTGCAAAACCGAGCGGAAAACTTGCATACCCCAAGGATTGAGCTAGCGTGAAAATGTGAATGGCTTTACGACAAGTTTATGTTTTATATGTCGCGATTTGAGTGTGGAAACTGGAGTATGCAACATGTTTGTGTGTACGCACCATGTATACATGAGGCCTCTGGTTGTGCCACTAACCCTAATGGCAGCACCTAATCTGGGTCCTGCACTAAAATAACTGACAACACATTGGGAATAATTAGTTAAATTAAGAGAGAGAACCAAAATTACATAATTAACAACAATGAAAATGAATAAAAGAAATACAACCTAAACAGAAAAACAAAGAAAACAGAAAATAAACACATTTTTAAAAAAAGACAAAGCACAATTCCCTTGAATTTGTAACTTCAAGCATCATAGATTTTCTAACAAAAGCCAACTAGCCTAGAGTTTTCTGAAGTCCACAGCTACAATATTATATTTGAAAAACTGTTTTTGTTTAGGATGGCAAGTATTAGAATGACTACTTTGTAGTATTTTTTGCTATGATTAACTTAATGATAGACTTAAAGCAGTAGTAAACCTGCCAGAATAAAAGGATTAATTCTTTTTTTTTTATAGAGAAAAATCTATTCCTACCTTGAGCTGAAGTACCAGTGTTATGACTATAGAATTTTTTGTTCATACATAATGTTCTCAAAACCTTTTTATAAAACCAGATCATACTTTATGAAATTAAACACATTAAGATGTCAGATAATCCAATTTTAAACTTTTAACTTTCCCTCATTTGTGGTGACTTTTTGTTATCAAGGAGTAGCCCAGTCTCCTTTTCTCTTCACTCTGTACACCTCCAAATACAAATAAAACACCAGGGGCCTCATGCATAACGCCATGCGTAGAATTCACACTAAATCATGGTGTACGGACAAAAGCGGAAATGTGCGTACGCACAAAAAAATCCAGATGCATAAATCTGTGTACGTTCTTCCACTACATAAATCCTGGTCAGCATGACAAGTAATGCACGTGCCTGCCGGCCCACCCAGACTCACCCAGAATTATGCCTCTTTGAATATGCAAATCAATATAAATAGCCCCTTATGTTGTGCGTACTGTGAAAAGACAATGGCAAAAGCATAGGGGAAAAAGAAGAATTTCAGTGAATACCAAGTAGACGCAAAGAAAAATGTACTATTTCTTAGTTTACGCAGTGATATAAACAACAAAAGGAAGTTGATCGAGTGAAAGAGTGGCAGAGAAACTCAAAAGTTCAAGTTCAGAAAGTCGCACAGTGCCCGAAATAAATAAGAAGTTGTCAGATTTCAAAGTCGCCATGAAAAGGCGAGTCGTAGCCCACCGTCTGAGTGTCATATGGAAGCTTATTGGGATACAGAGAAAAGAAAACAAACTGGGACACAGTGTGAAAAAAATTTCCAAATGTCAACTTTAATCTTGAAATTTCCACTTTAATCACATAGTTTATTTAATCATTAAAGTAGAACGTCATAAACTTAATCTTAAAATCATATAATTTACTAGTTTCTCAGATTCCATCGTAACTAAAGTAGCACATTCCAAGAAAATCTGAACACATTTCTCCAGTTTTAATGTCACTACACTGGTTGCCTGTGTCATTCAGGATTGACTTTAAAATACTGCTTATGGTTTATAAAGCCTTAAATAATCTCGCCCCATCTTATATATCGGAATGTCTGACACCTTATATTCCAAATCGTAACCTCAGATCCTCAAATGAGTGTCTCCTTAGAATTCCAAAAGCTAAACTTAAAAGAAGTGGTGAGGCGGCCTCCTGCTGTTATGCACCTAAAATCTGGAATAGCCTGCCAATAGGAATTCGCCAGGCAAATACAGTAGAGCACTTTAAAAAACTGCTGAAAACACATTACTTTAACATGGCCTTTTTATAACTTCACTTTAACTTAATACTGATACTCTGTATGTTCAATTCTTCATAATAACTATTCACAGTGTCTCCAAAATCCATACTGACCCCTACTCTCTCTTCTGTTTCTTTGTCCGGTTTCTTTGTGATGGTGGCCTGCGCCACCACCACCTACTCAAAGCATCATTATGCACCAACATTGATGGACTGAAAGCCAGAAGTCTACGTGACCATCATCATCATCCGGTCCATGAAAACCCTAAATACAAAGAGGACTGTTTGATTTATGTTAGGTAGATTGCCCAGAGGGGACTGGGCGGTCTCTTGGTCTGGAACCCCTACAGATTTTATTTTTTTCTCCAGCTTTTGGAGTTTTTTTTTTTTGTTTGTTTTTTCTGTCCACCCTGGCCATCGGACCTTACTTATTCTATGTTAATTAATGTTGACTTATGTTTATTTTTTATTGTGTCTTCTATTTTTCTATTCTTCGTTTTGTGAAGCACTTTGAGCTACATTTTTTTGTATGAAAATGTGCTATATAAATAAATGTTGATTGATTGATTGATTGACATTGAATGCTTCATATTCTAAGTGTTCTTTTTATGTGTGTGAATCACTACCTGCTTCTTAAATGGGCTTTCTCTTCTGACACAGAATACATTACATTCAAGATATTACAGCTCTCTGAACAATTTAAATATTAAGATGTATACTTGATATCATTTTCAAAATGATAGGAATTAAAGCATGTATTAAACTTAGGGACACAGTGGTGCAGTATTAGTGATGAGCTGGCACCTTCTCCAGGGACTGTTCCTGCCTCCCGCAAGATGCTTGCTGCACCGTGTGTGACCTTCGATGAAATAATTTATTGCAGCAGCACTGTCTCTCTCAAATGTACTAACCTCCTATTCCTGTCCTTTCTTTTTTTTCTCCAAGTAACCAATTGCCACATGATCAGCTCTGGAATAGATGCCAAACCATCAGTAAGCTCAGAACGCTGATTCTTCAAAACTTCTATGGAACATTGAAATATCTTCATAGTACATGTTTAATTATTCCATCCATCTATCCATCCAGGGTCACGCCAACCCCAGCATGCATAAGACAGGAACAATCCCTGAACAGGGCGCCAGCTCATTGCTACCACTGTCCACCCTGTCCTCACATATTTAATTATTAACAATATACATTATTTTTAATGAAGTTACCTGTATAATATAATAAACATGTTTTACTGCATTTCATCTTAAAAATGATATCAAGAGCTCGTAGAAGATAGCGCTTGGAAATCTAAATCGACTTAGAAGCCAGTCGTCTTTATATGTAAATACGCGCTTTATAAAGTGGTTCAGGTTGTGAAATATTATAACTGTAACTTCCTGTTCTAGCAGAAACACTTGATGTATTGATTGAGTGCATTTATAGGTCTTGGGATGGAGCTGTTTCTGAAGCGCAAGGTCCCTACAGGAAAGGTTCTGAAGCGTTTGACGTACTGTAGAGAGGAAGTTCATATAGACTGTGCACATGGCTGAGACAGTGTGGGCTAGATGCTACATCCCGATAATCCGATCGGCTCGCTGTACAGCTGTGATTCCACACTCAGATACAGTGGGTTAAATACTCTGAGTGGTGCACTGAGAGTGACAGCGCTAAAGCAGCTATAGTATTTGGAATAGTTAGGCCATTCCATGCACCATTATATGGTCATGGGTTGATTACAATCCGATGCCTTAAACTAATACGCTGAAATCAACCGCATATTGTTTATTTGATAAAGCCGCATCAGGGATGTGAATCTAAAAAATAAAAGGAAACCACACAGGAACAGTATCACTGCTTTGATGCTGGGTGCCTCCAGTTTGCAAAACCGAGCGGAGAACCTCCGTACGCAAGGGACTGGCGTGAAAATGTGTGTTGCCTTTTCTAGTTTAGTTTTTATACATTGCAATGTGAGTGTAGAAACGGGCATACGCAACTTTTTTGTGCATACGTACTGTTTATATGTACATGAGACCCCAGGTCTGTTGCTAATTACATCTTAGCAGTTGCTCTCTCAGCTGGAGATAAATAGGCCATCGGTTAGTGTTAGTGCTGCAGTCCAGATGAGCCACTTCAAAGTTTTGCAATTGGCATAACACTGTTCATAAAACAACTTTAGTTAATACTTGGCTGAAATAACATAACCCATGCTTTGATTGGACAAAAAGAAAACTAAATATCTCTGGACCAAAAATATTCTAAAAGTTTTACCTCAATATTTAAAGCAAATCAAAATAATATCTTTAAGTCTTCCATGGCATGTGTAATGTAATCAAAACACCACACTTTTATGTTTTATGGTTATAGAAAGAGCTGGCAGTAAGTCATTTTTTCACTCTCACCATTAACACTTAATCATTGAGTATATATAACAAGGCAGCATAAAAATGTTGGATGAAAGTCTGAAAACAGCAGATAATATCTACTGTATAATAACAATAAATAATTAACATAACTATAAAATGATATTCCTAGTAACAACCTCTAAGAAATGCCACAAACATATAAATAAACAGACTATTCACACCACAGTACAATTATGTGGTATTCCTCTTAAAAATTCTGAATCCTACTGTCAGAAAAAGATAGCTGCAAATTTGTGAAGGAAATTTCAACTACTAAGTTCAACCAGATCTTACTGGTATACAAAAGTACAAAAAGGCCATTGCATAATAAAGGGCTCTTCAGATGCATTCTCCTTGTTGGTTTCACTCAAGCATGACTTCATTTTATGCTCCTCAATGAACTCTTTGGACTATAATCCTGAGATAGTCAACCTACTGCAAACTGCCCCATCATCACCATCACTTAAACTATAGATATCCTTTTTTTAAAAATTGAAACAGCATTCTTGAATGCAGTAGCTACACACAGCAAATGTGCGAATGTCACCCCCTGTCCTCTGGATGTAGTGAAGAGTTGACCCATTTTTCTTATTAGTCCTCTCGCTCTTCAGTCAAACACCGTACATGGCATTTGCACTGCCAACTGCCTTTTTCGCTGACCTACATTATGGCTTTGTGAGGTGTATTCTGCTTAAAGGCATGGACTGTAAATAATGATGCCTTAATAATTAACAAGTCAATGTGGCACTGATACAACATAAGGAAACTACACTTGCTTTAACTTCTCGGTCATATCCCTACAAGCTCAATATGCAAATATTCTCAATGTTTTCAGTAAGGAAAATCATTACAGTTATCACCTCATTATAATTATGAATGTACTGTAAGTTTAGTCCTACACATTCTTTACCTAAGGGCAGATTTAATACTCTCTTCTTGTATCTGAGAGTGCATAAATAAATAAAAATTGTTAATCTTAGCAATAAATGTTAAGAAAACTGTTTAGTCTGGCCATTCAGTACTAGTTTGTTTTTTTAATAAATGAGATGAAAGCTGGATCTCTAAAATCATGCATGTGGATCTGAGCAAAATAGCAATGAAAAACTATTAATCCCTCCTTTGATTTTCTCTTTATTTACAAAATGATCTTTATAAAGTGCATATCATGTCATTTAAATCAAGGAGAGAGGTGACTTGACTACACCTGATTAACTGGATATTATTAGTACTTGGATATGTGATATACTGTAGGTTTGCAAATACGCTGGAAGTTGTTTAGTCATCTGTAAATGACATGTTCTAAGAGTATAGGAATATGAGTTCTAGTGTATACACTATAGAAATATGTTTTAATATAATAACCCAATATGTATACTGTACACATGTCTTTCTAGTTTATAAGACAAAATAAAGTTTTTTCTAGACTGAAAGTATTAGTTGCATAAGGCTTTTTTTGTTTTTGAGTTGTGAAATTTCTAATAAAGGACAAAGTGGATGTTTAAAAAACTTGGTGCTGGTCTGCACTTAATTCAGTAAAACAGTTCAAAAGTTTTAATGAATTTGCCAGATTTGTGGTGTCTGGGTGATCATTCGGCAATCGAGCACATAAAGATTTATTTTCCTCAGTATCATGGCTGCTGAAGTTTTTATTTTTGTGTCCTTCCTGGACATCTGAACATAGCATTGGACGTAACCATTAGAATCTTTAGAAACTGAAATAATTAATTAATCCATCATTAAGTTTATCTGTTAATGTTTCTGTATTATATGCACGTGTACTGATGCATTGGTTTTTTGGTATATCATTTATCTATTTATTCATGCACTTATTTATTTGTAATTCATTGTTTTTCTTTTTACTTGTACTTTTTTCTTTAACACTTTTGTAAAGTACTCAAGTAACTCAAATATTGATGCTGGAGCAGTTTTGTCACAGCATTTTTCAGAACAGAGAAAACTCTATCCCCATGCCTTTTTTTAAATAAAGTACAGAAGAACAGAAATTGGTCTTCACAAAATGTCAGCTAGAGTTCTGGGAATGCAGAGACACCAAGGTGTACTCTCCTAGTGCAAACTGAAACCTTGAAAGACTCATTTTGCAATATGTCTGATTCAATTTCATTATATTAAATGCAGGGCAATGCTTCTAAATTATCATATTGGCTCCCCAGTAGGAAAGCTAAATGCATCCGGAATTATCTTATTCTATTCTGTTAGACAAAAGATTTATTTTAAATCTATACTTTACAAAATACAAAATATTGATAAAGTCTCAATTGGCAGAGATATCAAATTAAAATTTAAAAGATGTACTGCTTTACTTTAATTGTAATCTGTAAAGAAACTTAATATGCACATTTATTGCACATTTTAACACTAGATCATATTTTAATGTTAATTAATATTGACATTTCTGAAGCATCCTACCTGCATTCTGGCTATCAAACTGCTTGACTAATTAAAACAATTAAGTCACTGAGTATTTGACTTGAATGAAAATCCTCTGGAGCTCTGCTTGACAGCTATTCATTTTGCTGTGCTGTCTGGTAATGGCAGATTCACGCCTTTGGGAAGGAAGACTTAGCTATCTTTGGGCATCCTCTGTGTTGGGTCAACACTGATTTATTCTCTTGTTTTTATTTTCTTCCTTTATTGCCAGTACAGTGCACCATTGTGAATGTATACTATCAGTACAGAACTTGCACAGTCAATGAAGTCAATTCTGCGCTTGCACTGTAAATATGATACTGAACAACCTGATGATAAGATATGTCAAAGTAACCCACTTTTGGGATATTGGGCAAGGCTCTGAATTTCCCTATGGGATTAATGAAGTGTATCTAATCTGATCTAAAGTATTGGATTAAAATCCTTACATATAGTATATAAATGTTCATTCAGAAATTTCAGTTTGTCCAGAGAGTCATCTAAAGCCATGACTACCAAATAATAATTGGGTAAATTTTCCTAATTACTAAATGCAATATAATATTTAGCAGATTAGTTCTACACATTTCATTTGTTAAGTTTCCAAAGTACAAAGGCTGGCTTTGGTCTGTATTAGTGACAGACAAAATGAAATTAAAACCTGCAGTCATTTTTTGCCATAATCCACACTTGGTCACATTTTTAACCATTTTACCAATAAGCCACATTAGATAAAGAATAGTGAAATGAGGTGGTTATTATTATTATCCTTATATATAATTTGATACTATCCGTATTCATGGTGTTCGCGTCAATACCCCGTATGTATGGTGTTTGCGTCAATACCCCGTATGTATGGTGTTCGTGTCAATACTCGACTCAATACAAGTTAAAACCATGCAATGGGACTCTGCCTCTGTAGTTAGAACATAACGTGGCAAATGCTGACGCAGTATTGCATGATTGGCTAAGAATGTTTGAATGCTTCAGTGACGCCTCTGGACGGCCGAGTATAGTAAGTCGGTCGGCGTTGGTTCGAGCAGATAACAGTAAGTTCGGTTGGTTTTTGGAACGTTGGCTTGGTGGGGCGTACTTTCCAGGACTAACATCGACGACTGACTTAAATCCTTTGACAGCTCCAGAACCGTAAGTAATTTAGAACGTATCTCCATTTGCTTGGTACGTCGAAATCTATCTTTGGGTAGTTCGGTTTTGGCATCCGTCCTTCTGACATCTATTGGCAAACTGAGTAATGACGGCTGGGTATTAACAACAGTCATTATTTAAATTTTAGCCAATCTCAGATCTAAAATGACCACGCCAACATAATTATTACTCCGACTCTAAATAGAGTCGTAAAATACGGTTTGTTTTGAAAATTTGTTTGCCGGAAAAAATCAAATGTGGTGCGGCAAAGAGCTGAGTTCACGTCTCGCAGCCCCGTTTAAACAGGAAGCTCTTCATTACATCGACCGTAAACGTCTATTTTAAGCACAAATCAGTGCCATGATAACAAAATCATTTCAAGGACTTAAAAAAACAAAAAATTCTATGCAAACAAAGTATGGATTTCACAAACATAGAATTTGTAGCCCGATTCGATCAGGCTCCCAGTCGCTAGTTATTATTATTTCAGTAGTTTTGATGGACACAGAGATGGCCTAATAACCTGGTAATATTACTAGAATTAGGGATGCACCGATACCACTTTTTTGGAAAACGAGTATACTTGCATTTCAGTACTCGCCGATACCGAGTACTTAATAAAAACATGATTTAAATTTACAGGTAACAGCTTTAGTCATATAATTTAACAAAAAAACAAGGGACTAGTTTGGAATTAAGAACATTTATTTAAAATGAAAAGCATGTTGTATGCAACATATTACAGAATAAATAATTATAAAAAAAAATTTAAACAGTGACAGTGCAACTCAAGTATTTTTTTCAGTTTGTTGTAAACTCTGCCGCTTTGGACAACACAAGGGGCATTAATAAACATCTTTGCTATTTAGTGCACAATATTTGAATAAACTAACAACATCCACCACCAACATAGAACTGTGGCAGTCAGTGCAACTGAGGTAGATATTAACATCAAGTCCAAGACGACTCACTTAATGGAGCCTATTTAGAAAAAGTGAGTGGCAGGTTTTTTTTTAAGAAAAGTAGCTTTTCTGCATTATCAGCAGTCAGTCTGTTTCTGTTTTCATCTATAATGTGTGACACTGAGCTAAAAAGCCTTTCACTTTCCTAACTGCTACAAGGGGCTGAGAGGTATTTCTGGGCCATTTTAGCCAAAGTGGGGAACCTGATTTTGTTGACTCCCCAGTACTTCAGAGGACTGTCTTCTCGAGGGCTTGGGGCCTCTCCGAGGTATGTGTCGAGCTCAATGGCAGCTCCTTAGCGATTTCTTCAAACACAGTGTCCAGACTGCTGCTAGTGCTGGCCTGGGCCTTGAGGAACAGTTTAGCAGGAGGTTCTGCAGCTTCTGCCCGACTCCCCTCTGCCTCAGCTCTGGACATCATCTGCAGCTCCTGCTTCAGGTGCAGCTTGGCGTCCGGAGCAGTGTTGTTGGAGAAGAAGCGATCTTTATACCTGAACAAAATTCATGAATGTATTAATATGTGGAAAAATACGACTGATTTTAGTTTCCCCTAAACCACTGTCACAAATGCCAGCCATTTGGCTTTCTGGTAGTAATAAGGGAAATATATTTCATATTATATATATTGCATACATTTGTATTTGTGTATTTTAGTTACAAAAATATAATATAATATTTCAGATGGAAATTAATCTTACATTTAGTACTGTAGTTTATCATTGAATACCTATAGCACACAGACTTTACCTTGGGTCAAGTATGGTGGAGATGAAGTAGAGTGGGTTGGTCTCGACGTCACTGAAGCGCTTCTTGACAGCTGCCAGTAAGGTTGCTTTCATTGTCTTGACGCCGTGGTCCTCGTCTGTTTCTCTGTTTAGAAGTCTCACTAGCACAGTCACAGCTGGGATGACATCAGAGGCTAGTGCATCGTAGCTGCTCACTTTTTTAGTTAGTTCCTCAAAGGGGGCGAGGATGGCAACAGTCTTCTCCATAAGAGCCCATTGGTGAGCGGTGAGATAGTCAGGGAGTTCATGCTCGGAGACATACACCCCCAGCACTCGCTTTTGCTCAATGAGGGACTGGAGCATGTAATACGTGCTGTTCCAGCGCGTCTGTACGTCCTGCTGCAGCTTCTTTATTGGCTGGTTGAGCTGTCCCTGAATGTCCTCAAAGGCTGGAGTAGGCTAAGGCGGAATGTTTAAAATGCCCAACTATTTTCCGCCCCACTGCTATAGCATCAGCTATGCTACTCTGTGCTAATAAGCCCTCGTGAACAGCCAGTTGGAGCGTGTGCGCGACACACGGCAGACTTGGGAGCCCTGCGTCATTCATGGCTTTAATCATGTTTTTGGCATTGTCACAAAGCACAACATGTACTGATGTTTTAGGTATACCCCATGTCTGGAGCATTTCCTCAAACACATGCGCTATAGCCTGGCTGGTGTGCGAGCCGCGGAATTGTTTCGCATGTAATATGGCTCGTTGCGGCGTGAAACTCTCGTCTATCCACTGGGAGGTTAGGCTAATTAGCGACACGGGGTTAACACTGCTTGTCCAAATATCCGTGGTGAAACTAAACGCAGAGGAGGCTTGCAGTAGGCTGTGGATATGTTTTTTCACGGAGTCGTGTAGTTTAGGCAGCTCCGTGTCAGTCATGTAGCAGCGGCTTGGGACATCATATCTGGGCTCCAGAACATGGAGGAGACGCAGGAATCACACATTTTCTACCTCCAAGAGTGGCTGGTCACTCAATGCAATGTACTCGATAATTGCCTGTGTTATTTTCACAGCACGTGGATTGTCTCTGGACATTTTCTCTCGTCTTGCAAGAGTTTGCTGCAGTGTGGGTTGTGTTGGTTTAGAAGCGTGGGTAAACTCTTCGTACTCGTTGTCGTGTTGGGATTTTAGGTGCTTGATTAAATTACTTGTGTTAAATGTGCTACCTTGTGCTCCGCGAAATTGTCCAGAGGCGGCTCAAAATTTGCAGTCCGTCTTTGTTTTGTCGTCTTCATTCACTTTGAAATAGTTCCACACGGCTGACATGTCTCGCCTCGCCTTCTCCCCGCTCTGAGCTGCAGCCGGGGCCTGGGGGTGGGCACTCGGCGCCTGTGATTAACCCCTTACACGCCACTCAAACATAGACCGGTCCCCAGTATCGGGGGACTTTTAACGAGTACAAGTAGAAAATGTGGTATCAAGGCCGATACCAGATACTGGTATCAGTATCGGTGCATCCCTAACTAGAATCAATATTTTGTGGTGGAGGTGGGCGGTTAGACCCCAGGTATGCAAATGAACCTCCTTCTCTCATTGCAGAACGGCCACATTGGTAATGTAGTAAATAAACTTTTCATCTGTGCATGTTTTAAACATGATGTGTTGCCTGGATTATTGAAGTTGCTAGCCTTCTTTCATCTTGAATTTTTGTTAAAGTAACCAAATATTTCAGAAATACAAATATTTCTGTAGAAAGGAGTAGGGAGACTACAACAAGTGGCAATGTACGTGTATTTCTTTTATAGGACATTTGGTGCACTGTTAACAGTTCAACAATATTAACATTTGTGAAGTCTCTTTTAAGGCATTTTCAATCACCTAAATACAATTATTTTAGAAAGTCTGTGTTTTAAATAATAATAACAATAATAATACATTTTATTTCAAGGCACATTTCTAAACACTCAAGGACACTGTACAGATAATAAAATCATAAAACCAACAAAAACATGCATGTACACTTGCACATATACATATGTCTACATCTATGGAACTGAAAATACAGCAATTAGAATACATTGAATACGTTATACTGACTGACAATAAATTAACCCAAAGGAATTCATTTCTTCATATTTTTAATATGTGTGGGATAAGGTAACATCCACATGGAGTGGAGGAGTAATAAGGAATACTAACAAGACTAACAAAAAATGAATCTTTCCTATTAACATACCTAACTGGGCACTACGGCACTGATCCCAGGATGGCTGTTCACTTTGAACTTTTCCATGCTATTTCACCACACGTAAATTCTTTTTTCCTCTCACTTTCTCTCTCCTAGAAGATACTAGTCCTTATAGCCAAGTCACTTCCCATTTAATTCTGTGTTAATTCACACAGTTTGGTGTTGCCCTTAAAATACAACACTGCCCCCTGGTGGCCCTGTGTTTACACCTAAATTCTAAATACATCCTAGTGGTGATTCAGTAAATAAATGTTTTCAAAGCAGCGGCTTCCTTCAGACAGAGTTCAACAGGTTTCAAGGAGGGATTGCTGATGTTTGCAGTAGATACCGTGAAGTATATTTAATTATAATGGGAAAGATTAAGACTGTCCATTTCAGGAAGGCTTTCAGGATATTTAATTACCAGCATTTTAACTAAACGGATTTTCTTTTTCAATACAGTATATGAAAGAGACTGCAGAAAGACAATAAAAGAAAAGCAATTTACACTAAATACAGAGTTTAATGTTAAAATGATGCAGTTTTGGAAAAAAAAAACATTTTTGAAATATTAATGTTAATGTAAAGCATTAACACCTGATCCCAGTGCCTTGTGTGTTAAATCAAAGAGTTCTCTGATCCCAAGCTTTTTAGTGAGTGTCAGAAACATCATAAAGAATGCAGCGGGATGACAATCCATCACAGTGCCCACCCCCACGTACCAGTGTATCAGTTTATACTGTAGTAGATAATTAATATAATGTGCATATTTTTAGGGTGCATATAAATAAAAACCACACAGACATCAGGAGTCCTGGATCGTCCTTGAGTGGAGTTTGCATGTTCTCCCTGTGTCTGCATGGGTTCCCTCTGGTTTCTTCCCACTTTCCAAAGACATGTAGGCTGGGTAAATTGGCAACACTAAATTGGCCATGGTGTGTGTTTGGTGTGTGGCTGTTTGCCATGCGATGGACTACCGCCCATAGTTTATTCCTGCATTGTGCCCTATTCTACCTTTGATAGGCTCCAGTGCCCTCAGTGACCCTGGGCTGGATTAAGTGGGTTAGAAAATGACATGCTATTACATGACAGACATCAGGAGAATATGTGAACTCGTCAAAGTGAGTGACTTTTCTCTGTGTCTGACTGTAACAAGCAAACGTTTAAGCAATATTACAGATATTCGTAGGGCATTGCTGTTGTCCCAGGTGATAACTGTACATGCTCCGTGTGATTGGTTTCAAAACAGTTACCAACGAACATAGGAACTGTTCAAGCAGATGTCAAAAGATTTTTTGTTGTATTTCTTTCTATTGCTTGCGCATGACAGGACAGAGAATGTCAGTGCCTGACCCGAATGATCAACACCCCCAATTGGGTCATTGTAGCCTACCACAGCACAGCGCATAGTGGCTTCCATATTTCCCGTGACATGAATATTGACAGTTGCCACACTGTGACTATAGTTTAGGAGTCAGACATACAGCTACCACCATGCTGCAGCTTCACATGTTCACACAACCCTATCATTGTGATTTGGCTATATAGGGCCATATACATCAGTTTTCCTTTGAAGTAAAATCTCAAGCAGTTCAAGTGTAGTAAAGAAACTGTCCATCATTATACAGTAACCTTGGTTAGGCAAAATGTCCGCCAGAGACAGCACACAGGATGTAACAATGCCGTATTGAATGTATTTGCCATCCATCTTGGTCCCTCTACTGGTGTAAAGTATCGAGTTTTAGATATACCTAGAGCTTGCGTTGAACAGTATGTACACGTAGATCTAAATACTGAATTGTGCTCGTTTGGATGCGATGTACTGTATCCACAGCAACCTTCCCTTGTAACTCATGAGACTTTCTTCAGAGCTCATGTCACAATTAGGAACATAAATCTTCTGCATATTTTTAATGATCACCTGGTACACATCCCATAGTTTGCACTCTTTCGGTGCTGGATGATTGGCTCCATCATAGTCATCGTTTTTAGTGAAATGCAGATATTTCATAATGCGTGAAAAGTGACACTCATAACTTTGTCGAAAATGGGTTTCTACAATAATTAGTATGTGGAACAGTACCATCTCTGAACTGGTTTACCCACAATACCCTGCATTATCAGGAGACTGAAAAACACTAGCAAGTTGTCTTCAGTGACAGGCTGCCAGTGAATGTGAAAGCTAATGTTTTACTGTGACTTTTCAGTCATTGCCCAGCACAGCATTTTGTTTCAACATCTAGTTTCATCGCCAGGTTATCATCGACAAATCATAAATGGTGCAGGCAATCAACGAATTTCTTTAGACCTTTGTGTACCTGTAAATAGTAGCAGTAGTCTGAAGAAAACACCAAACATGAACATCACTGAAACTTGGCAGGTCAGAATCTGCCAAACAGGTGTCAGTTTCACTGTCTGCGTCAACATCTGATGACCAATTCACATAATCACATCAATTTGAACAATAATTCAGTTTCACTTTATTCTATAACTGGCTTAACAGCATTTTGTTTGCCATTGTCCTTTAGTTGAAGGCTCCATCTCATTTATGACTGTTATTGAGTTACCATAAAGTGGCAGAATGCATAGAAATATTTGTGATTCTTTTGCAGCAGGATGTTATTTCATCCACTAGAAGACAGTAGAATATTGTCCTGAGACTTATTTGAGCATAACACTGTAAAGCAAATCATTAAATGTCATCCCAAGTCTGGCTCTGGCTTAACCATACATAATAACATAGAATTGGGTTAACACCAAGTAGGTTAGGTGAAGGACAGACAGGTTTACATGATAATATAATTTTCATTCGCTAAGCCAATAGCTACTGGCAGCAAGATGCAGATACCTGTCTTTTTCAGGCCCCAGCTTGAATGCCAGGGCCTTCAGTTATTAATGGAACGACAGACTTTCAGGGATACCAGGTCTTCTGAGGGGAATGCTGTTGGAAAACCCCAGCAGTATTTCATAGTAAGGAAATGTGAATTTACGTTACATCTGAGACTTAAAAGGGCAGATACAGTAAGTGGAGAGTGGGAGGTGTAGAAAAGGCTTAGCCTGGAAGGCTAAGAAGATGGTTGGACAATGGTGAGATTGGAGAGAGAGTTAAGCCAGGTACGAAGGAATATGGTTAATGGCATTGTTATGTGGATTTGCCACTCCATGGAAGTTTAAGGATCTTATTTGCATAAGGTAGGCACAAGCATTTTTATTGTATTATTGATTATAGGAACCCAGTTCAAGTTATATGTCCATTTATTTATTTATTCCCTTATTTTTGTTAATAAACTACCATTTTTCCATTACTTGAGCCTCAGGAGTGTCGTTAAGGGTTCAGGTTTTGTTTGAGAGTGTCCCATAAAACAGTCAAAGCCTGGGTTTATCTCACACTGAAGGTCTAATGTTGCCAGAAAAATAATATGACTTTAAGCCCAAGTAAGCAGCAGACTATGGTACAAGTAATTTAAAGTGTTTGATAGATAATACTGGACAGCAAGTCCAACGCTCAATGCTTCCATGCTTGGGTATTCTAGTCAGTCATCCTTTCAGAAATGTATAATTTAATGCTTCTTACAAGAAAATAGCTTCAACTAGAAAGCCTACCTCAAGATGAAATTGAATTGTGGTACAATTAATGTCAGTGAAGTAATCCCACATTAATTGACACTCTAGAACAATATTATACCACAAAAATGTTTACATAGCAACCAACAAGGAAAAGGGAATTATAATAAAGTATCAAGAATTGGGCACACTCAAACACCAGAAAATAGGGCAACAAAGAGGACAAAATGCAAAAGAGGGAGAAAGAGCTTGGCTGCAGACATTGGAGTGTTCTCTTAGCTTTCAAATTGCATAGTGTGTGTACAAACAACTGCAAGTAGGACTCCTATTTACCATGCAAGGCCATTCCATGTGAACCTAATGAAATCTCTCATTTAAGTGTACAGTAGCACAAAGAATTGTGCCACTCATTGTGTGCATCTGAAAAGGAGACTTGCAAGTCTAAAGCAGCAAAACATTCAGGTTGCCCCATCCTATTATAAGAGGGGACTTTGTGCAATTTTGTCTATGTCTTGCTGCACCAACCAAGTTAAAAGAATAATGGCAATGGAAGAAAAGTAAAAGTGGTGTATTCATAAATACTGTTTTTTTATAGGAGAAGACTTGGAGTCTGATGTGTTCAAAGTACAGTGAAATTCTAACTTACATGTACCACATGCAGCGCTTCCAGATTCTCTTGTGCCATGATAAGTGAGGATAACTTGCTTAAAATTTTAAAGGTATGATGTGTGAAAGAAAGATTAACTGCTTGCAAGCTACTTAGGGTTAATAGTTGACAAAGCAGTTTTGCTATAACGACAGGTTATTCATACAGGCGTCTGTCATAAGACAGGGTGCAGTAAGCTGACCGAGGACAATTTCTAGTTTCTTTTGCAACGTGTCTATTTGACACAGGAGAGATGACCTTTCCTTCTTTAGGGTCTATCTGACAAGTTAAAAAAAAAAATAAGAACAGATGGCCCATTAGCGTAATAAAATAAAATGCTTAAGTAAACGATATTATGTTTTTTTTAATAAATAAGGGGAAGGGGGGAGGAAGGAGAAATTATAAAAAGCCAATCGAAAAAATTAAACTTTCCTCTCCTGCCTTGCAACGTAGAATCCAGGTACTCATCTGTGACGGAATAAAAATCTAATTGATTGAACTATTCCTGTCTTCCTTGGGGGTTTCTTCCACAGATGAGAAGGCCCAAATTAACACAGTATAAAGATGAGAGAAAGATGTTAAACTTGTTGAAGTGATGGGCTGCTACATGGGTTAACAAAGTTCACATGTTCCTAGATTTAATCTCTTAGAAGAAACTTCATTGTCAGAGGTAGTTTTAACATAGAAGAAAATGTCTACATACTTATAGTAAACACCAGGGGCTGGGGTTGGCAGGTTTGTCACAGGGCCTGTGCTGACTGCCATTTCCTTCCTTGGCTGCCCTACAACACTGCTGCTGACTCCTCAGTTTTGCACAGCTCTCTTAATGCAACTCCAAAGTCTTTCATCTACCTCGTTCACTGACTAGCAATTTCTTGCTCTACCTTGCACCTCATTCAGACACAGAGATAACACCATTTGCCTCACTTTCCTCAAGTCTATGTGACAATCCACGGAAAAATCCTTAAGAAGACTCGCTGGCGGCTACACACCCAGACTAATGCACTTTAGCAGTGGAAGAAGTGTCTCTGAGGTGCTTGTAGGTAAGTGCTCTCTATTCACACCCGACCTCATCCAAGCTCTGCATCAGCTCCTTATATGACAAGGCGCCAGTGACAAGTATTCATTGATTTGTTCCAACTTCTACCCTCTTTACAATCTGAATTGTAGTTTCTAAATATATCGCTTTTCATTATCACATATTGTGTTTTTATACAAGAGATTCATTCTCACAGAATTAATTATCCATGGTGTTAATATAAAGAAACATTATTTGCATAATACAATTTTGACAAACTGTATTGATTTCAACCCTACTATTTTCTTAGGCTAGGATTTATTCTGATAAGAAGACTTACTGCCCAAAGCATCAGTAATGTGTATCAAAATCTGGTTTGGAGAACTTTTAATTGTATTGCTTCTCATGAAAAATTCACTGCATTATAAACATTTTAAGTAATACAGCTATTTAGGTGTTACCAGTCATGCACTAAGATATACTGTAGATCTATGGTTGTAAAAACTGTAGACTTCACTGGGGCTACAATTTTAACTTCAGATAACTGTGAGGGCAACTCTCTTCTTTTCCAACTGGTAAAATTAAAGTAGAATGTATTTTATCCCTTTTCTCAAATTACGCTTTAGACCGAACTAGACTGAACAATTACTATAAAAAGTACTTTTTTTTTTTTGCTGAAACACATAAATGTGCTAAAACACAGAAAAGGAGGCACTTAATTCATATAGGCACTTCCGTCTTAAACAAGAAAGTACATCTGTATCAGAATTTAGTATACAGTTAAAAACATTCATGGCAAAATGCAAGTGGGACAAAAATGCTAAATGGCACCTGATCAAAATAACCTTTATAAAACAAAGAAAATGCAATAGTTTGTTGTGATATTGGTATTAACATTTCTGTTTAATTAAATAACATTTCAAGGCATACATTTCCTGTAGATAAAAGCATACCTGTACATGTTTTTACTATGATCATACTGGTCATTGCATGTTTAAGTTTTGCTTGTTGTTTTTGTAAGCAGTTTTTTATTAAAACTGAAATATATTCAGAAGTGTCCAATTATTAAAGGATAGGTAATATGACATCAAGAAAGATAGATAGGTAGATAGATAGATAGATAGATAGATAGATACTTTATTAATCCCAAGGGGAAATTCACATAATCCAGCAGCAGTATACTGATACAAAGAAACAATATTAAATTAAATAGTAATAAAAATGAAAAGAATTAAAATAAAATTAATGTTCGCATTTACTCCCCCGGGTGGAATTGAAGAGTCGCATAGTGTGGGGAGGAACGATCTCTCAGTCTGTCAGTGGAACAGGACAGTGACAAAAGTCTGTCACTGAAGCTACTCCTCTGTCTGGAGATGACACTGTTCAGTGGATGCAGTGGATTCTTCATGATTGAAGAAATAAACCATACAACAAAATCGTAACCTGCCAGCTTCTTCACCATCCATCCAACCTTACCCCTTAACCAGCCAAGACAAAGGCAGAAGGGTGAGGCATCGCAGTGTTCCCTTCCAATACAGCCCTCATCCAAAAAGGAAGAAAAAAGATTGTAACTGCGATTTTCAAGGGTTTCCAAGTATTTCGAAATTATCAGAAAGGCATTCCATCAACAGTATTGTCAGAGGGAGAACATTTTTGTTCAGTGGGTGATTTTCTTTTTTTCTAACCCAAAAAACAGATAAATAATGAATGTAAAAAAGGCAATCGATAAAGGGGCAATAGGCACCCCTTGTTGAGACTGGAGTGATAAGTGAGAAGGCAAATTTCATGAATAATTCTGTTACAGGTTATTGTTGAAGTCTGTCTAACAAGACATAAATATGTACCTGTCTTGCAAAAGAGTCACCTGCTTTGAAGATTAAACTGCTCATCCACTTCCAAGATTGGGATTGTGGTGTCACTTACTCCCTGAGACGGCATGGGTGAGAATGCACTGTACTTAAGAAGCTGGGATTTACAAACAACAAATTCTACTTCTTCTCAACTAAGAAAAGCATGTATCTGTGACAGAGCATATTGTACAGCTGTGTGCGCTGCCAATTACATTCAGTGGCACATGCTATGTTTGATGAGGGATTTGTGAGTGTCATCTCTCCTTCTCTCTGGCTATATGCTCTGAGACGGCACAGCTTGAATACATACTGTACTGAGGACATTGGAAATTGCAAGCAGCAACTTATATTGCTCCACCTGAACAGCCAAAGCTGCTTACTAGTGACTAAGCTTACTATGTGTGCTGCAAGTTACATTGGCAACATGTGCGCACAAAATGATTGAAAATGGCAACAAAGCCTGTAGTGAGCAGTATTATTCCTCACCATTAGTGAGAGTTGCTACATATTCATGTGTTTCAAAACTAGTTTGCTTCTTTAATAAGTACTAAAATGGACGCCTTTATACCAGAATTAATTGAAATTCACTTTTAAAAAAGTGTGTTTTTTATGTGGTTGTTTGTATGTCTGGAATTGCTGTAACCTAAGACCACAGTAACGCAAGACCTGTCTATAGATTGAATTTGATATTCTTGTTTCCTGTTTGGCTAATTCATGAGAAGTATGGTTTTAAGGATGTGACCAAGAAGAACAATTACCTGGTGTGGTAGATAGGGGCGCTCTCGCTCCCTTGAACCCCTGTCCACGACTCCAAACACCAGGTAAAAGTCCTCAAATTGACTTTATTTAATTGCCACAGTGCACAAAGCTCCCACACGCGTTGCCACCCTTCCACCCAGCTCAGCTCAGCTCGCCGTCTGGGAGCTCTCACTGTCCTTTTATATCTCCTGACCCGTAAGTGTTCCCAATCCCCAGTCCATGTGATTCTCAATCACTTCCAGGTCAGGTAAAAGTTCTTTTCTTCAACCCCGAAGCCCTTCGCTCTTTCTATGACGAACTTCCGGGTCATAGGGCACAAAGAAGTCCTCGGTCCTCCCTGCAGCTCCCTCTTGTGGCCCCCATGGCATCCAGCAGGGCTGTGCATAAAAAGCACATTGTCCATGATGCCCTGCTGGTCTTCTTGGGACCTCCATGCTGCAAGGAGGGCTCCACCTGGCGGCTTGGGGGTATTGGCCGGGATAAACGGCCGGCCATCCTCCACACTGGTTTTGAGCAAAATGTAACATAAATGCTGAGGAAATGTTGAGGGAGAGACTGGGCCCACCTTTTTAATGGAGGTGTTATCCAATGAATCTCAGAGCTAATTGCTGAACCTAAAGTTGCAATTGTGAATGTCTCACAGAGAAAGCCACATCTGCACTGCTGTCCACCCTAGTCTGATGAAACTTTCTTTCTTTTATCTAAGATTTGTTTGACAGAGGTTCCGTCTTTCATCAAATTTTTTCCAGATGAGTAAACAACCATACATTTCTGAAATTTTCTGATAATTAGAGTAGAGGGGAATTGGTTGATGCTACTGATAGAATGGCTTGAACCCATATGCAAATTCAAAAGTTGTTGTAAAAGTATTTCTGGAAAATTCCAGTAATAAAATTTTGGGCTTGTTTCAGAGAACCAGGTTTCCACTCTTAACTTGTTATATCCTTGGTTTGATCCATCTGTAAGCCAAAGTGAGTAACTTTAAATCATAAAAAGATTACTGTACATAAGTTATATGAAACTCAAAATATTCTAATTTAACAAATCCTTTCTTTTTTTGGGCAGCATGGTGATGCAGTTCTAGTGCTCCTACCTTGCAGCAAGGAGACCAGAGATCATGTGCCAGGTCCTTCCTAGATGAAGTTTGCATGTTCTCCACGTGTCTGAAACTGGTTTCCTCCAGGGGGCTAAGGTTTCCTCATACAGTCCAAAGACATGTTGGTTAGGTTGTTTGGTAATGCTAAGTTGGTCCTAGTAGAGGTGTGTGATCAAAGAATACATCTATCTGATTGGAGACTGAGATATACTGGCGTGTTGACATCATCCTTGCAAACAAAAAAGAAGCAACAGAGTTTTTGTGCTTCTTGTGGTGTGAGAGTTAATTGAAAAATACATTTTGCTCCTAAAATCTTTGTGTTTTGGTTGCGAATGAGGAGCCATGTGGGAATTTTTTAAGGTTTTTTTTCCTTTTAGAAGGGTTTTTGGCTTTTTTCTGCCCACACAGGAGCAAAGGCAGCTGAGTGTTTGGGGGAGAGTTTGGAAAAGTTACTTGTACTTCTTCTTGTTATTTGTATTCAAACTAGCATGAGCGAGGTAGGGCAGTAAGCAGCAGTAGCTGACACTGACATCTCTGTAAGTAAATAATCAGCATTGTACCTAATAGTTATAAGTAACAGAAACAATGATTCCTTAGTGGGAAAAAAGGCAGTGGCAGACTTCAAAACATTAAAGAAAATGCCTCAATGATAATTCAGACAACTAGCATTAAGATGCCTACCAAGAGCTGTAGGAGCAGACAAGACATTAATAAATTAACTAGCAGCAG